>NC_079888.1:24690022-24932500 GCF_029227915.1 Hydractinia symbiolongicarpus | reverse complement strand
ACGGGAAATCGCGGGTTTTTGTTTGCCGGCGATTAAACAACTTTCATAAAGCGTCTCATAAAAAATGAAAACATTTCTGAAAACTACAAGTCTCTTGCGTTTTAGTGGTGAAAATTAATTTAAAAAATCGTTCGGGAAATGAGTTTACTCCCTGGGTACTCTCTTTGTATACTTTTGACTATACGGGCCGAGTCCGGGATTTACGGGAAGTCGCGGGTTTTCGTTTGCCGGCAATTAAACTTCTGTTATTCAGCGTCTCATCAAAAATGAAAACATTTTTAAAAACTACAAGTCTCATGGGCTTTAGTGGTGAAATAATAATTTAAAAAATCGTTCGGGAAATGAGTTTACACCCCGGGTACTTTCTTTGTATACTTTTGACTATACGGGCCGAGTCCGGGATTTACGGGAAGTCGCGGGTTTTCGTTTACCGGCGATTAAACTTCTTTTATTCAGCGTCTCATCAAAAATGAAAACATTTTTGAAAACTACAAGTCTCATGCGTTTTAGTGGTGAAAAAAAAATTTAAAAAATCGTTCGGGAAATGAGTTTACTCCCTGGGTACTTTCTTTGTATACATTCGACTATACGGGCCAAGCCCGGGATTTACGGGAAATCGCGGGATTTCGTTTGCCGGCGATTAAACCTCTTTTATTAAGCCTCTCATCAAAAATGAAAACATTTTTGAAAACTGCAAGTCTCATGCGTTTTAGTGGTGAAAAGATAATTTAAAAAATCGTTTCGGAAATGAGTTTACTCACAGGGTACTTTCTTTGTATACATTCGACTATACGGGCCAAGCCCGGGATTTACGGGAAATCGCGGGTTTTTGTTTGCCGGCGATTAAACAACTTTCATAAAGCGTCTCATAAAAAATGAAAACATTTCTGAAAACTACAAGTCTCTTGCGTTTTAGTGGTGAAAATTAATTTAAAAAATCGTTCGGGAAATGAGTTTACTCCCTGGGTACTCTCTTTGTATACTTTTGAATATACGGGCCGAGTCCGGGATTTACGGGAAGTCGCGGGTTTTCGTTTGCCGGCAATTAAACTTCTTTTATTCAGCGTCTCATCAAAAATGAAAACATTTTTAAAAACTACAAGTCTCATGGGCTTTAGTGGTGAAATAATAATTTAAAAAATCGTTCGGGAAATGAGTTTACACCCCGGGTACTTTCTTTGTATACTTTTGACTATACGGGCCGAGTCCGGGATTTACGGGAAGTCGCGGGTTTTCGTTTACCGGCGATTAAACTTCTTTTATTCAGCGTCTCATCAAAAATGAAAACATTTTTGAAAACTACAAGTCTCATGCGTTTTAGTGGTGAAAAAAAAATTTAAAAAATCGTTCGGGAAATGAGTTTACTCCCTGGATACTTTCTTTGTATACATTCGACTATACGGGCCAAGCCCGGGATTTACGGGAAATCGCGGGATTTCGTTTGCCGGCGATTAAACCTCTTTTATTAAGCCTCTCATCAAAAATGAAAACATTTTTGAAAACTGCAAGTCTCATGCGTTTTAGTGGTGAAAAGATAATTGAAAAAATCCTTTCGGAAATGAGTTTACTCATAGGGTACTTTCTTTGTATACATTCGACTATACGGGCCAAGCCCGGGATTTACGGGAAATCGCGGGTTTTTGTTTGCCGGCGATTAAACAACGTTCATTAAGGGTCTCATCAAAAATGAAAACATTTCTGAAAACTACAAGTCTCATGCGTTTTAGTGGTGAAAATTAATTTAAAAAATCGTTCGGGAAATGAGTTTACTCCCTGGGTACTTTCTTTGTATACTTTTGACTATACGGGCCGAGTCCGGGATTTACGGGAAGTCGCGGGTTTTCGTTTACCGGCGATTAAACTTCTTTTATTCAGCGTCTCATCAAAAATGAAAACATTTTTAAAAACTACAAGTCTCATGCGTTTTAGTGGGGAAAAAATAATTTAAAAAATCGTTCGGGAAATGAGTTTACTACCTGGGTACTTTCTTTGTATACTTTTGACTATGCGGGCCGAGTCCGGGGTTTACGGGAAATGGCGGGTTTTCGTTTGCCGGCGATTAAACTTCTTTTCTTCACCGTCTCATCAAAAATAAAAACATTTTTGAAAACTACAAGTCTCAAGCGTTTTAGTGGTGAAAAGATAATTTAAAAAATCGTTTTGGAAATGAGTTTACTCACAGGGTACTTTCTTTGTATACATTCGACTATACGGGCCAAGCCCGGGATTTACGGGAAATCGCGGGTTTTCGTTTGCCGGCGATTAAACCACTTTCATTAAGCGTCTCATCAAAAATGAAAACATTTCTGAAAACTACAAGTCTCATGCATTTTAGTGGTGAAAAAATAATTTAAAAATTCGTTCGGGAAATGAGTTTACTCACTGGGTACTTTCCTTGTATACTTTTGACTATGCGGGCCGAGTCCGGGATTTACGGGAAATCGCAGGTTTTCGTTTGCCGGCGATTAAACTTCTTTTATTCTGCGTCTCATCAAAAATGAAAACATTTTTAAAAACTACAAGTCTCATGGGCTTTAGTGGTGAAATAATAATTTAAATAATCGTTTGGGAAATGAGTTTACTCCCTGGGTACTTTCTTTGTATACTTTTGACTATACGGGCCGAGTCCGGGATTTACGGGAAATTGCAGATTTTCGTTTGCCGGCGATTAAACTTCTTTTATTCAGCGTCTCATCAAAAATGAAAACATTTTTGAAAACTACAAGTCTCTTGCGTTTTAGTGGTGAAAATTAATTTAAAAAATCGTTCGGGAAATGAGTTTACTCCCTGGGTACTCTCTTTGTATACTTTTGAATATACGGGCCGAGTCCGGGATTTACGGGAAGTCGCGGGTTTTCGTTTGCCGGCAATTAAACTTCTTTTATTCAGCGTCTCATCAAAAATGAAAACATTTTTAAAAACTACAAGTCTCATGGGCTTTAGTGGTGAAATAATAATTTAAAAAATCGTTCGGGAAATGAGTTTACACCCCGGGTACTTTCTTTGTATACTTTTGACTATACGGGCCGAGTCCGGGATTTACGGGAAGTCGCGGGTTTTCGTTTACCGGCGATTAAACTTCTTTTATTCAGCGTCTCATCAAAAATGAAAACATTTTTGAAAACTACAAGTCTCATGCGTTTTAGTGGTGAAAAAAAAATTTAAAAAATCGTTCGGGAAATGAGTTTACTCCCTGGATACTTTCTTTGTATACATTCGACTATACGGGCCAAGCCCGGGATTTACGGGAAATCGCGGGATTTCGTTTGCCGGCGATTAAACCTCTTTTATTAAGCCTCTCATCAAAAATGAAAACATTTTTGAAAACTGCAAGTCTCATGCGTTTTAGTGGTGAAAAGATAATTGAAAAAATCCTTTCGGAAATGAGTTTACTCATAGGGTACTTTCTTTGTATACATTCGACTATACGGGCCAAGCCCGGGATTTACGGGAAATCGCGGGTTTTTGTTTGCCGGCGATTAAACAACGTTCATTAAGGGTCTCATCAAAAATGAAAACATTTCTGAAAACTACAAGTCTCATGCGTTTTAGTGGTGAAAATTAATTTAAAAAATCGTTCGGGAAATGAGTTTACTCCCTGGGTACTTTCTTTGTATACTTTTGACTATACGGGCCGAGTCCGGGATTTACGGGAAGTCGCGGGTTTTCGTTTACCGGCGATTAAACTTCTTTTATTCAGCGTCTCATCAAAAATGAAAACATTTTTAAAAACTACAAGTCTCATGCGTTTTAGTGGGGAAAAAATAATTTAAAAAATCGTTCGGGAAATGAGTTTACTACCTGGGTACTTTCTTTGTATACTTTTGACTATGCGGGCCGAGTCCGGGGTTTACGGGAAATGGCGGGTTTTCGTTTGCCGGCGATTAAACTTCTTTTCTTCACCGTCTCATCAAAAATAAAAACATTTTTGAAAACTACAAGTCTCAAGCGTTTTAGTGGTGAAAAGATAATTTAAAAAATCGTTTTGGAAATGAGTTTACTCACAGGGTACTTTCTTTGTATACATTCGACTATACGGGCCAAGCCCGGGATTTACGGGAAATCGCGGGTTTTCGTTTGCCGGCGATTAAACCACTTTCATTAAGCGTCTCATCAAAAATGAAAACATTTCTGAAAACTACAAGTCTCATGCATTTTAGTGGTGAAAAAATAATTTAAAAATTCGTTCGGGAAATGAGTTTACTCACTGGGTACTTTCCTTGTATACTTTTGACTATGCGGGCCGAGTCCGGGATTTACGGGAAATCGCAGGTTTTCGTTTGCCGGCGATTAAACTTCTTTTATTCTGCGTCTCATCAAAAATGAAAACATTTTTAAAAACTACAAGTCTCATGGGCTTTAGTGGTGAAATAATAATTTAAATAATCGTTTGGGAAATGAGTTTACTCCCTGGGTACTTTCTTTGTATACTTTTGACTATACGGGCCGAGTCCGGGATTTACGGGAAATTGCAGATTTTCGTTTGCCGGCGATTAAACTTCTTTTATTCAGCGTCTCATCAAAAATGAAAACATTTTTGAAAACTACAAGTCTCATGCGTTTTAGTGGTGAAAAAATAATTTAAAAAATCGTTCGGGAAATGAGTTTACACCCTGGGTACTTTCTTTGTATACTTTTGACTATACGGGCCGAGTCCGGGATTTACGGGAAACCGCAGGTTTTCGTTTGCCGGCGATGAAACTTCTTTTATTCAGCGTCTCATCAAAAATGAAAACATTTTTGAAAACTACAAGTCTCATGCGTTTTAGTGGTGAAAAAATAATTTAAGAATTCGTTAGGGAAATGAGTTTACTCACTGGGTACTTTCCTTGTATACTTTTGACTATACGGGCCGAGACCGGGATTTACGGGAAATCGCGGGTTTTCGTTTGCCGGCGATTAAACTTCTTTTATTCAGCGTCTCATCAAAATTAACAACATTTTTAAAAACTACAAGTCTCATGGGCTTTGGTGGTGAAATAATAATTTAAAAAATCGTTTGGGAAATTAGTTTACTCCCTGGGTACTTTCTTTGTATACTTTTGACTATACGGGCCGAGTCCGGGATTTACGGGAAATCGCAGGTTTTCGTTTGCCGGCGATTAAATTTCTTTTATTCAGCGTCTCATCAAAAACGAAAACATTTTTGAAAACTACAAGTCTCATGCGTTTTAGTGGTGAAAAAATAAAGTAAAAAATCGTTCGGGAAATGAGTTTACTCCCTGGGTACTATCTTTGTATACTTTTGACTATACGGCCAAGCACGGGATTTACGGGAAATCTCGGGTTTTCGTTTGCCGGCGATTAAACCTCTTTCATTAAGCGTCTCATCAAAAATGAAAATATTTTTGAAAACTACAAGTCTCATGCGTTTTAGTGTTGAAAAAATAATTTAAAAAATCGTTTTGGAAATGAGTTTATTCACAGGGTACTTTCTTTGTATACATTCGACTATACGGGCCAAGCCCGGGATTTACGGGAAATCGCGGGTTTTCGTTTGCTGGCGATTAAACCTGTTTCATTAAGCGTCTCATCAAAAATGAAAACATTCTTGAAAACTACAAGTCTCATGCGTTTTAGTGGTGAAATAATAATTTAAAGAATCGTTTGGGAAATGAGTTTACTCCCTGGGTACTTTCTTTGTATACTTTTGACTATACGGGCCGAGTCCAGGATATACGGGAAATCGCGGGATTTCGTTTGCCGGCGATTAAACCTCTTTTATTAAGCCTCTCATCAAAAATGAAAACATTTTTGAAAACTGCAAGTCTCATGCGTTTTAGTGGTGAAATAATAATTTAAAGAATCGTTTGGGAAATGAGTTTACTCCCTGGGTACTTTCTTTGTATACTTTTGACTATACGGGCCGAGTCCAGGATATACGGGAAATCGCGGGATTTCGTTTGCCGGCGATTAAACCTCTTTTATTAAGCCTCTCATCAAAAATGAAAACATTTTTGAAAACTGCAAGTCTCATGCGTTTTAGTGGTGAAAAGATAATTTGAAAAATCGTTTGGGAAATGAGTTTACTCACAGGGTACTTTCTTTGTATACATTCGACTATACGGGCCAAGCCCGGGATTTACGGGAAATCGCGGGTTTTTGTTTGCCGGTGATTAAACAACTTTCATAAAGCGTCTCATAAAAAATGAAAACATTTCTGAAAACTACAAGTCTCTTGCGTTTTAGTGGTGAAAATTAATTTAAAAAATCGTTCGGGAAATGAGTTTACTCCCTGGGTACTCTCTTTGTATACTTTTGACTATACGGGCCGAGTCCGGGATTTACGGGAAGTCGCGGGTTTTCGTTTGCCGGCAATTAAACTTCTGTTATTCAGCGTCTCATCAAAAATGAAAACATTTTTAAAAACTACAAGTCTCATGGGCTTTAGTGGTGAAATAATAATTTAAAAAATCGTTCGGGAAATGAGTTTACACCCCGGGTACTTTCTTTGTATACTTTTGACTATACGGGCCGAGTCCGGGATTTACGGGAAGTCGCGGGTTTTCGTTTACCGGCGATTAAACTTCTTTTATTCAGCGTCTCATCAAAAATGAAAACATTTTTGAAAACTACAAGTCTCATGCGTTTTAGTGGTGAAAAAAAAATTTAAAAAATCGTTCGGGAAATGAGTTTACTCCCTGGGTACTTTCTTTGTATACATTCGACTATACGGGCCAAGCCCGGGATTTACGGGAAATCGCGGGATTTCGTTTGCCGGCGATTAAACCTCTTTTATTAAGCCTCTCATCAAAAATGAAAACATTTTTGAAAACTGCAAGTCTCATGCGTTTTAGTGGTGAAAAGATAATTTAAAAAATCGTTTCGGAAATGAGTTTACTCACAGGGTACTTTCTTTGTATACATTCGACTATACGGGCCAAGCCCGGGATTTACGGGAAATCGCGGGTTTTTGTTTGCCGGCGATTAAACAACTTTCATAAAGCGTCTCATAAAAAATGAAAACATTTCTGAAAACTACAAGTCTCTTGCGTTTTAGTGGTGAAAATTAATTTAAAAAATCGTTCGGGAAATGAGTTTACTCCCTGGGTACTCTCTTTGTATACTTTTGACTATACGGGCCGAGTCCGGGATTTACGGGAAGTCGCGGGTTTTCGTTTGCCGGCAATTAAACTTCTTTTATTCAGCGTCTCATCAAAAATGAAAACATTTTTAAAAACTACAAGTCTCATGGGCTTTAGTGGTGAAATAATAATTTAAAAAATCGTTCGGGAAATGAGTTTACACCCCGGGTACTGTCTTTGTATACATTCGACTATACGGGCCAAGCCCAGGATTTACGGGAAATCGCGGGATTTCGTTTGCCGGCGATTAAACCTCTTTTATTAAGCCTCTCATCAAAAATGAAAACATTTTTGAAAACTGCAAGTCTCATGCGTTTTAGTGGTGAAAAGATAATTGAAAAAATCCTTTCGGAAATGAGTTTACTCACAGGGTACTTTCTTTGTATACATTCGACTATACGGGCCAAGCCCGGGATTTACGGGAAATCGCGGGTTTTTGTTTGCCGGCGATTAAACAACGTTCATTAAGGGTCTCATCAAAAATGAAAACATTTCTGAAAACTACAAGTCTCATGCGTTTTAGTGGTGAAAATTAATTTAAAAAATCGTTCGGGAAATGAGTTTACTCCCTGGGTACTTTCTTTGTATACTTTTGACTATACGGGCCGAGTCCGGGATTTACGGGAAGTCGCGGGTTTTCGTTTACCGGCGATTAAACTTCTTTTATTCAGCGTCTCATCAAAAATGAAAACATTTTTAAAAACTACAAGTCTCATGCGTTTTAGTGGTGAAAAAATAATTTAAAAAATCGTTCGGGAAATGAGTTTACTACCCGGGTACTTTCTTTGTATACTTTTGACTATGCGGGCCGAGTCCGGGGTTTACGGGAAATGGCGGGTTTTCGTTTGCCGGCGATTAAACTTCTTTTCTTCAGCGTCTCATCAAAAATAAAAACATTTTTGAAAACTACAAGTCTCATGGGCTTTAGTGGTGAAATAATAATTTAAAAAATCGTTCGGGAAATGAGTTTACACCCCGGGTACTTTCTTTGTATACTTTTGACTATACGGGCCGAGTCCGGGATTTACGGGAAGTCGCGGGTTTTCGTTTACCGGCGATTAAACTTCTTTTATTCAGCGTCTCATCAAAAATGAAAACATTTTTGAAAACTACAAGTCTCATGCGTTTTAGTGGTGAAAAAAAAATTTAAAAAATCGTTCGGGAAATGAGTTTACTCCCTGGATACTTTCTTTGTATACATTCGACTATACGGGCCAAGCCCGGGATTTACGGGAAATCGCGGGATTTCGTTTGCCGGCGATTAAACCTCTTTTATTAAGCCTCTCATCAAAAATGAAAACATTTTTGAAAACTGCAAGTCTCATGCGTTTTAGTGGTGAAAAGATAATTGAAAAAATCCTTTCGGAAATGAGTTTACTCACAGGGTACTTTCTTTGTATACATTCGACTATACGGGCCAAGCCCGGGATTTACGGGAAATCGCGGGTTTTTGTTTGCCGGCGATTAAACAACGTTCATTAAGGGTCTCATCAAAAATGAAAACATTTCTGAAAACTACAAGTCTCATGCGTTTTAGTGGTGAAAATTAATTTAAAAAATCGTTCGGGAAATGAGTTTACTCCCTGGGTACTTTCTTTGTATACTTTTGACTATACGGGCCGAGTCCGGGATTTACGGGAAGTCGCGGGTTTTCGTTTACCGGCGATTAAACTTCTTTTATTCAGCGTCTCATCAAAAATGAAAACATTTTTAAAAACTACAAGTCTCATGCGTTTTAGTGGTGAAAAAATAATTTAAAAAATCGTTCGGGAAATGAGTTTACTACCCGGGTACTTTCTTTGTATACTTTTGACTATGCGGGCCGAGTCCGGGGTTTACGGGAAATGGCGGGTTTTCGTTTGCCGGCGATTAAACTTCTTTTCTTCAGCGTCTCATCAAAAATAAAAACATTTTTGAAAACTACAAGTCTCAAGCGTTTTAGTGGTGAAAAGATAATTTAAAAAATCGTTTTGGAAATGAGTTTACTCACAGGGTACTTTCTTTGTATACATTCGACTATACGGGCCAAGCCCGGGATTTACGGGAAATCGCGGGTTTTCGTTTGCCGGCGATTAAACCACTTTCATTAAGCGTCTCATCAAAAATGAAAACATTTCTGAAAACTACAAGTCTCATGCATTTTAGTGGTGAAAAAATAATTTAAAAATTCGTTCGGGAAATGAGTTTACTCACTGGGTACTTTCCTTGTATACCTTTGACTATGCGGGCCGAGTCCGGGATTTACGGGAAATCGCAGGTTTTCGTTTGCCGGCGATTAAACTTCTTTTATTCTGCGTCTCATCAAAAATAAAAACATTTTTAAAAACTACAAGTCTCATGGGCTTTAGTGGTGAAATAATAATTTAAATAATCGTTTGGGAAATGAGTTTACTCCCTGGGTACTTTCTTTGTATACTTTTGACTATACGGGCCGAGTCCGGGATTTACGGGAAATCGCAGATTTTCGTTTGCCGGCGATTAAACTTCTTTTATTCAGCGTCTCATCAAAAATGAAAACATTTTTGAAAACTACAAGTCTCATGCGTTTTAGTGGTGAAAAAATAATTTAAAAAATCGTTCGGGAAATGAGTTTACACCCTGGGTACTTTCTTTGTATACTTTTGACTATACGGGCCGAGTCCGGGATTTACGGGAAACCGCAGGTTTTCGTTTGCCGGCGATGAAACTTCTTTTATTCAGCGTCTCATCAAAAATGAAAACATTTTTGAAAACTACAAGTCTCATGCGTTTTAGGGGTGAAAAAATAATTTAAGAATTCGTTAGGGAAATGAGTTTACTCACTGGGTACTTTCCTTTTATACTTTTGACTATACGGGCCGAGACCGGGATTTACGGGAAATCGCGGGTTTTCGTTTGCCGGCGATTAAACTTCTTTTATTCAGAGTCTCATCAAAATTAACAACATTTTTAAAAACTACAAGTCTCATGGGCTTTGGTGGTGAAATAATAATTTAAAAAATCGTTTGGGAAATTAGTTTACTCCCTGGGTACTTTCTTTGTATACTTTTGACTATACGGGCCGAGTCCGGGATTTACGGGAAATCGCAGGTTTTCGTTTGCCGGCGATTAAATTTCTTTTATTCAGCGTCTCATCAAAAACGAAAACATTTTTGAAAACTACAAGTCTCATGCGTTTTAGTGGTGAAAAAATAAAGTAAAAAATCGTTCGGGAAATGAGTTTACTCCCTGGGTACTATCTTTGTATACTTTTGACTATACGGCCAAGCACGGGATTTACGGGAAATCTCGGGTTTTTGTTTGCCGGCGATTAAACCTCTTTCATTAAGCGTCTCATCAAAAATGAAAATATTTTTGAAAACTACAAGTCTCATGCGTTTTAGTGTTGAAAAAATAAATTAAAAAATCGTTCTGGAAATGAGTTTACTCACAGGGTACTTTCTTTGTATACATTCGACTATACGGGCCAAGCCCGGATTTACGGGAAATCGCGGGTTTTCGTTTGCCGGCGATTAAACCTGTTTCATTAAGCGTCTCATCAAAAATGAAAACATTTTTGAAAACTACAAGTCTGATGCGTTTTAGTGGTGAAAAAAAAATTTAAAAAATCGTTCGGGAAATGAGTTTACTCCCTGGGTACTTTCTTTTTATACATTCGACTATACGGGCCAAGCCCGGGATTTACGGGAAATCGCAGGATTTCGTTTGCCGGCGATTAAACCTCTTTTATTAAGCCTCTCATCAAAAATGAAAACATTTTTGAAAACTGCAAGTCTCATGCGTTTTAGTGGTGAAAAGATAATTGAAAAAATCGTTTCGGAAATGAGTTTACTCACAGGGTACTTTCTTTAGATACATTCGACTATACGGGCCAAGCCCGGGATTTACGGGAAATCGCGGGTTTTTGTTTGCCGGCGATTAAACAACTGTCATTAAGCGTCTCATCAAAAATGAAAACATTTTTAAAAACTACAAGTCTAATGCGTTTTAGTGGTGAAAAAATAATTTAAAAAATCGTTCGGGAAATGAGTTTACACCCTGGGTACTTTCTTTGTATACTTTTGACTATACGGGCCGAGTCCGGGATTTACGGGAAACCGCAGGTTTTCGTTTGCCGGCGATTAAACTTCTTTTATTCAGCGTCTCATCAAAAATTAAAACATTTTTAAAACTACAAGTCTCATGCGTTTTAGTGGTGAAAAAATAATTTAAGAATTCGTTAGGGAAATGAGTTTACTCACTGGGTACTTTACTTGTATATTTTGACTATACGGGCCGAGACCGGGATTTACGGGAAATCGCGGGTTTTCGTTTGCCGGCGATTAAACTTCTTTTATTCAGCGTCTCATCAAAATTGAAAACATTTTTAAAAACTACAAGTCTCATGGGCTTTAGTGGTGAAATAATAATTCAAAAAATCGGTTGGGAAATTAGTTTACTCCCTGGGTACTTTCTTTGTATACTTTTGACTATACGGGCCGAGTCCGGGATTTACGGGAAATCGCAGGTTTTCGTTTGCCGGCGATAAAATTTCTTTTATTCAGCGTCTCATCAAAAACGAAAACATTTTTGAAAACTACAAGTCTCATGCGTTTTAGTGGTGAAAAAATAAATTAAAAAATCGTTCGGGAAATGAGTTTACTCCCTGGGTACTATCTTTGTATACTTTTGACTATACGGGCCAAGCCCGGGATTTACGGGAAATCGCAGGTTTTCGTTTGCCGGCGATTAAACCTGTTTCATTAAGCGTCTCATCAAAAATGAAAACATTTTTGAAAACTACAAGTCTAATGCGTTTTAGTGGTGAAAAAAAAATTTAAAAAATCGTTCGGGAAATGAGTTTACTCCCTGGGTACTTTCTTTGTATACATTCGACTATACGGGCCAAGCCCGGGATTTTCGGGAAATCGCGGGATTTCGTTTGCCGGCGATTAAACCTCTTTTATTAAGCCTCTCATAAAAAATGAAAACATTTTTGAAAACTGCAAGTCTCATGCGTTTTAGTGGTGAAAAGATAATTGAAAAAATCGTTTCGGAAATGAGTTTACTCACAGGGTACTTTCTTTGTATACATTCGACTATACGGGCCAAGCCCGGGATTTACGGGAAATCGCGGGTTTTTGTTTGCCGGCGATTAAACAACTGTCATTAAGCGTCTCATCAAAAATAAAAACATTTCTGAAAACTACAAGTCTCATGCATTTTAGTGGTGAAAAAATAATTTAAAAATTCGTTCGGGAAATGAGTTTACTCACTGGGTACTTTCCTTGTATACCTTTGACTATGCGGGCCGAGTCCGGGATTTACGGGAAATCGCAGGTTTTCGTTTGCCGGCGATTAAACTTCTTTTATTCTGCGTCTCATCAAAAATAAAAACATTTTTAAAAACTACAAGTCTCATGGGCTTTAGTGGTGAAATAATAATTTAAATAATCGTTTGGGAAATGAGTTTACTCCCTGGGTACTTTCTTTGTATACTTTTGACTATACGGGCCGAGTCCGGGATTTACGGGAAATCGCAGATTTTCGTTTGCCGGCGATTAAACTTCTTTTATTCAGCGTCTCATCAAAAATGAAAACATTTTTGAAAACTACAAGTCTCATGCGTTTTAGTGGTGAAAAAATAATTTAAAAAATCGTTCGGGAAATGAGTTTACACCCTGGGTACTTTCTTTGTATACTTTTGACTATACGGGCCGAGTCCGGGATTTACGGGAAACCGCAGGTTTTCGTTTGCCGGCGATGAAACTTCTTTTATTCAGCGTCTCATCAAAAATGAAAACATTTTTGAAAACTACAAGTCTCATGCGTTTTAGGGGTGAAAAAATAATTTAAGAATTCGTTAGGGAAATGAGTTTACTCACTGGGTACTTTCCTTGTATACTTTTGACTATACGGGCCGAGACCGGGATTTACGGGAAATCGCGGGTTTTCGTTTGCCGGCGATTAAACTTCTTTTATTCAGCGTCTCATCAAAATTAACAACATTTTTAAAAACTACAAGTCTCATGGGCTTTGGTGGTGAAATAATAATTTAAAAAATCGTTTGGGAAATTAGTTTACTCCCTGGGTACTTTCTTTGTATACTTTTGACTATACGGGCCGAGTCCGGGATTTACGGGAAATCGCAGGTTTTCGTTTGCCGGCGATTAAATTTCTTTTATTCAGCGTCTCATCAAAAACGAAAACATTTTTGAAAACTACAAGTCTCATGCGTTTTAGTGGTGAAAAAATAAAGTAAAAAATCGTTCGGGAAATGAGTTTACTCCCTGGGTACTATCTTTGTATACTTTTGACTATACGGCCAAGCACGGGATTTACGGGAAATCTCGGGTTTTTGTTTGCCGGCGATTAAACCTCTTTCATTAAGCGTCTCATCAAAAATGAAAATATTTTTGAAAACTACAAGTCTCATGCGTTTTAGTGTTGAAAAAATAAATTAAAAAATCGTTCTGGAAATGAGTTTACTCACAGGGTACTTTCTTTGTATACATTCGACTATACGGGCCAAGCCCGGATTTACGGGAAATCGCGGGTTTTCGTTTGCCGGCGATTAAACCTGTTTCATTAAGCGTCTCATCAAAAATGAAAACATTTTTGAAAACTACAAGTCTGATGCGTTTTAGTGGTGAAAAAAAAATTTAAAAAATCGTTCGGGAAATGAGTTTACTCCCTGGGTACTTTCTTTTTATACATTCGACTATACGGGCCAAGCCCGGGATTTACGGGAAATCGCAGGATTTCGTTTGCCGGCGATTAAACCTCTTTTATTAAGCCTCTCATCAAAAATGAAAACATTTTTGAAAACTGCAAGTCTCATGCGTTTTAGTGGTGAAAAGATAATTGAAAAAATCGTTTCGGAAATGAGTTTACTCACAGGGTACTTTCTTTAGATACATTCGACTATACGGGCCAAGCCCGGGATTTACGGGAAATCGCGGGTTTTTGTTTGCCGGCGATTAAACAACTGTCATTAAGCGTCTCATCAAAAATGAAAACATTTTTAAAAACTACAAGTCTAATGCGTTTTAGTGGTGAAAAAATAATTTAAAAAATCGTTCGGGAAATGAGTTTACACCCTGGGTACTTTCTTTGTATACTTTTGACTATACGGGCCGAGTCCGGGATTTACGGGAAACCGCAGGTTTTCGTTTGCCGGCGATTAAACTTCTTTTATTCAGCGTCTCATCAAAAATTAAAACATTTTTAAAACTACAAGTCTCATGCGTTTTAGTGGTGAAAAAATAATTTAAGAATTCGTTAGGGAAATGAGTTTACTCACTGGGTACTTTACTTGTATATTTTGACTATACGGGCCGAGACCGGGATTTACGGGAAATCGCGGGTTTTCGTTTGCCGGCGATTAAACTTCTTTTATTCAGCGTCTCATCAAAATTGAAAACATTTTTAAAAACTACAAGTCTCATGGGCTTTAGTGGTGAAATAATAATTCAAAAAATCGGTTGGGAAATTAGTTTACTCCCTGGGTACTTTCTTTGTATACTTTTGACTATACGGGCCGAGTCCGGGATTTACGGGAAATCGCAGGTTTTCGTTTGCCGGCGATAAAATTTCTTTTATTCAGCGTCTCATCAAAAACGAAAACATTTTTGAAAACTACAAGTCTCATGCGTTTTATTGGTGAAAAAATAAATTAAAAAATCGTTCGGGAAATGAGTTTACTCCCTGGGTACTATCTTTGTATACTTTTGACTATACGGGCCAAGCCCGGGATTTACGGGAAATCGCAGGTTTTCGTTTGCCGGCGATTAAACCTGTTTCATTAAGCGTCTCATCAAAAATGAAAACATTTTTGAAAACTACAAGTCTAATGCGTTTTAGTGGTGAAAAAAAAATTTAAAAAATCGTTCGGGAAATGAGTTTACTCCCTGGGTACTTTCTTTGTATACATTCGACTATACGGGCCAAGCCCGGGATTTTCGGGAAATCGCGGGATTTCGTTTGCCGGCGATTAAACCTCTTTTATTAAGCCTCTCATAAAAAATGAAAACATTTTTGAAAACTGCAAGTCTCATGCGTTTTAGTGGTGAAAAGATAATTGAAAAAATCGTTTCGGAAATGAGTTTACTCACAGGGTACTTTCTTTGTATACATTCGACTATACGGGCCAAGCCCGGGATTTACGGGAAATCGCGGGTTTTTGTTTGCCGGCGATTAAACAACTGTCATTAAGCGTCTCATCAAAAATAAAAACATTTCTGAAAACTATAAGTCTCATGCGTTTTAGTGGTGAAAATTAATTTAAAAAATCGTTCGGGGTACTTTCTTTGTATACTTTTGACTATACGGGCCGAGTCCGGGATTTACGGGAAGTCGCGGGTTTTCGCTTGCCGGCAATTAAACTTCTTTTATTCAGCGTCTCATCAAAAATGAAAACATTTTTAAAAACTACAAGTCTCATGGGCTTTAGTGGTGAAATAATAATTTAAAAAATCGTTCGGGAAATGAGTTTACACCCCGGGTACTTTCTTTGTATACTTTTGACTATACGGGCCGAGTCCGGGATTTACGGGAAGTCGCAGGTTTTCGTTTACCGGCGATTAAACTTCTTTTATTCAGCGTCTCTTCAAAAATGAAAACATTTTTGAAAACTACAAGTCTCATGCGTTTTAGTGGTGAAAAAAAAATTTAAAAAATCGTTCGGGAAATGAGTTTACTCCCTGGGTACTTTCTTTGTATACATTCGACTATACGGGCCAAGCCCGGCATTTACGGGAAATCGCGGGATTTCGTTTGCCGGCGATTAAACCTATTTTATTAAGCCTCTCATCAAAAATGAAACATTTTTGAAAACTGCAAGTCTCATGCGTTTTAGTGGTGAAAAGATAATTGAAAAAATGCTTTCGGAAATGAGTTTACTCACAGGGTACTTTCTTTGTATACATTCGACTATACGGGCCAAGCCCGGGATTTACGGGAAATCGCGGGTTTTTGTTTGCCGGCGATTAAACAACTTTCATTAAGCGTCTCATCAAAAATGAAAACATTTCTGAAAACTACAAGTCTCATGCGTTTTAGTGGTGAAAATTAATTTAAAAAATCGTTCGGGAAATGAGTTTACTCCCTGGGTACTTTCTTGGTATACTTTTGACTATACGGGCCGAGTCCGGGATTTACGGGAAGTCGCGGGTTTTCGTTTGCCGGGAATTAAACTTCTTTTATTCAGCGTCTCATCAAAAATGAAGACATTTTTAAAAACTACAAGTCTCATGGGCTTTAGTGGTGAAATAATAATTTAAGTAATCGTTTGGGAAATGAGTTTACTCCCTGGGTACTTTCTTTGTATACGTTTGACTATACGGGCCGAGTCCGGGATTTACGGGAAATCGCAGGTTTTTGTTTGCCGGCGATTAAACAACTTTCATTAAGCGTCTCATCAAAAATGAAAACATTTCTGAAAACTACAAGTCTCATGCGTTTTAGTGGTGAAAATTAATTTAAAAAATCGTTCGGGAAATGAGTTTACTCCCTGGGTACTTTCTTGGTATACTTTTGACTATACGGGCCGAGTCCGGGATTTACGGGAAGTCGCGGGTTTTCGTTTGCCGGGAATTAAACTTCTTTTATTCAGCGTCTCATCAAAAATGAAGACATTTTTAAAAACTACAAGTCTCATGGGCTTTAGTGGTGAAATAATAATTTAAGTAATCGTTTGGGAAATGAGTTTACTCCCTGGGTACTTTCTTTGTATACGTTTGACTATACGGGCCGAGTCCGGGATTTACGGGAAATCGCAGGTTTTTGTTTGCCGGCGATTAAACTTCTTTTATTCAGCGTCTCATCAAAAATGAAAACATTTTTGAAAACTACAAGTCTCATGCGTTTTAGTGGTGAAAAAATAATTTAAAAAATCGTTCGGGAAATGAGTTTACACCCTGGGTACTTTCTTTGTATACTTTTGACTATACGGGCTGAGTCCGGGATTTACGGGAAACCGCAGGTTTTCGTTTGCCGGCGATTAAACTTCTTTTATTCAGCGTCTCATCAAAAATGAAAACATTTTTGAAAACTGCAAGTCTCATGCGTTTTAGTGGTGAAAAGATAATGAAAAAATCGTTTCGGAAATAAGTTTACTCACAGGGTACTTTCTTTGTATACATTCGACTATACGGGCCAAGCCCGGAATTTACGGGAAATCGCGGGTTTTTGTTTGCCGGCGATTAAACAACTGTCATTAAGCGTCTCATCAGAAATAAAAACATTTCTGAAAACTACAAGTCTCATGCGTTTTAGTGGTGAAAATTAATTTAAAAAATCGTTCGGGAAATGAGTTTACTCCCTGGGTACTTTCTTTGTATACTTTTGACTATACGGGCCGAGTCCGGGATTTACGGGAAGTCGCGGGTTTTCGTTTGCCGGCAATTAAACTTCTTTTATTCAGCGTCTCATCAAAAATGAAAACATTTTTAAAAACTACAAGTCTCATGGGCTTTAGTGGTGAAATAATAATTTAAAAAATCGTTCGGGAAATGAGTTTACTCCCTGGGTACTTTCTTTGTATACTTTTGACTATACGGGCCGAGTCCGGGATTTGCGGGAAGTCGCGGGTTTTCGTTTGCCGGCAATTAAACTTCTTTTATTCAGCGTCTCATCAAAAATGAAAACATTTTTAAAAACTACAAGTCTCATGGGCTTTAGTGGTGAAATATTATTTTAAAAAATCGTTCGGGAAATGAGTTTACACCCCGGGTACTTTCTTTGTATACTTTTGACTATACGGGCCGAGTCCGGGATTTACGGGAAGTCGCGGGTTTTCGTTTACCGGCGATTAAACTTCTTTTATTCAGCGTCTCATCAAAAATGAGAAAATTTTTGAAAACTGCAAGTCTCATGCGTTTTAGTGGTGAAAAGATAATTGAAAAAATCCTTTCGGAAATGAGTTTACTCACAGGGTACTTTCTTTGTATACATTCGACTACACGGGCCAAGCCCGGGATTTACGGGAAATCGCGGGATTTCGTTTGCCGGCGATTAAACCTCTTTTATTAAGCCTCTCATCAAAAATGAAAACATTTTTGAAAACTGCAAGTCTCATGCGTTTTAGTGGTGAAAAGATAATTGAAAAAATCCTTTCGGAAATGAGTTTACTCACAGGGTACTTTCTTTGTATACATTCGACCATATGGGCCAAGCCCGGGATTTACGGGAAATCGCGGGTTTTTGTTTGCCGGCGATTAAACAACTTTCATTAAGCGTCTCATCAAAAATGAAAACATTTCTGAAAACTACAAGTCTCATGCGTTTTAGTGGTGAAAATTAATTTAAAAATCGTTCGGGAAATGAGTTTACTCCCTGGGGACTTTCTTTGTATACTTTTGACTATACGGGCCGAGACCGGGATTTACGGGAAGTCGCGGGTTTTCGTTTGCCGGCAATTAAACTTCTTTTATTCAGCGTCTCATCAAAAATGAAAACATTTTTGAAAACTACAAGTCTCATGCGTTTTAGTGGTGAAAAAATAATTTAAAAAATCGTTCGGGAAATGAGTTTACTCACTGGGTACTTTCTTTGTATACTTTTGACTATACGGGCCGAGTCCGGGATTTACGGGAAGTCGCGGGTTTTCGTTTGCCGGCAATTAAACTTCTTTTATTCAGCGTCTCATCAAAAATGAAAACATTTTTAAAAACTACAAGTCTCATGGGCTTTAGTGCTGAAATAATAATTTAAAAAATCGTTCGGGAAATGAGTTTACACCCCGGGTACTTTCTTTGTATACTTTTGACTATACGGGCCGAGTCCGGGATTTACGGGAAGTCGCGGGTTTTCGTTTACCGGCGATTAAACTTCTTTTATTCAGCGTCTCATCAAAAATAAAAACATTTTTGAAAACTACAAGTCTCATGCGTTTTAGTGGTGAAAAAAAAATTTAAAAAATCGTTCAGGAAATGAGTTTACTCCCTGGGTACTTTCTTTGTATACATTCGACTATACGGGCCAAGCCCGGGATTTACGGGAAATCGTGGGTTTTCGTTTGCCGGCGATTAAACCTCTTTTATTAAACCTCTCATCAAAAATGAAAACATTTTTGAAAACTGCAAGTCTCATGCGTTTTAGTGGTGAAAAGATAATTGAAAAAATCCTTTCGGAAATGAGTTTACTCACAGGGTACTTTCTTTGTATACATTCGACTATACGGGCCAAGCCCGGGATTTACGGGAAATTGCGGGTTTTTGTTTGCCGGCGATTAAACAACTTTCATTAAGCGTCTCATCAAAAATGAAAACATTTCTGAAAACTACAAGTCTCATGCGTTTTAGTGGTGAAAATTAATTTAAAAAATCGTTCGGGAAATGAGTTTACTCCCTGGGTACTTTCTGTGTATACTTTTGACTATACGGGCCGAGTCCGGGATTTACGGGAAGTCGCGGGTTTTCGTTTGCCGGCAATTAAACTTCTTTTATTCAGCGTCTCATCAAAAATGAAAACATTTTTAAAAACTGCAAGTCTCATGGGCTTTAGTGGTGAAATAATAATTTAAAAAATCGTTCGGGAAATGAGTTTACATCCCGGGTACTTTCTTTGTATACTTTTGACTATACGGGCCGAGTCCGGGATTTACGGGAAGTCGCGGGTTTTTGTTTACCGGCGATTAAACTTCTTTTATTCAGCGTCTCATCAAAAATGAAAACATTTTTGCAAACTACAAGTCTCATGCGTTTTAGTGGTGAAAAAATAATTTAAAAAATCGTTCGGGAAATGAATTTACTCCCTGGGTACTTTCTTTGTATACTTTTGACTATGCGGGTCGAGTCCGGGGTTTACGGGAAATGGCGGGTTTTCGTTTGCCGGCGATTAAACTTCTTTTATTCAGCGTCTCATCAAAAATAAAAACATTTTTGAAAACTACAAGTCTCAAGCCTTTTAGTGGTGAAAAGATAATTTAAAAAATCGTTTTGGAAATGAGTTTACTCACAGGGTACTTTCTTTGTATACATTCGACTATACGGGCCAAGCCGGGGATTTACGGGAAATCGCGGGTTTTCGTTTGCCGGCGATTAAACCACTTTCATTAAGCGTCTCATCAAAAATGAAAACATTTCTGAAAACTACAAGTCTCATGCATTTTAGTGGTGAAAAAATAATTTAAAAATTCCTTCGGGAAATGAGTTTACTCACTGGGTACTTTCCTTGTATACTTTTGATTATACGGGCCGAGTCCGGGATTTACGGGAAATCGCGGGTTTTCGTTTGCCGGCGATTAAACTTCTTTTATTCAGCGTCTCATCAAAAATGAAAACATTTTTGAAAACTACAAGTCTCATGCGTTTTAGTGGTGAAAAAATAATTTAAAAAATCGTTCGGGAAATGAGTTTACAACCTGGGTACTTTCTTCGTATACTTTTGACTATAAGGGCCGAGTCCGGGATTTACGGGAAACCGCAGGTTTTCGTTTGCCGGCGATTAAACTTCTTTTAGTCAGCGTCTCATCAAAAATGAAAACATTTTTGAAAACTACAAGTCTCATGCGTTTTAGTGGTGAAAAAATAATTTAAAAATTCGTTAGGGAAATGAGTTTACTCACTGGGTACTTTCCTTGTATACTTTTGACTATACGGGCCGAGACCGGGATTTACGGGAAATCGCGGGTTTTCGTTTGCCGGCGATTAAACTTCTTTTATTCAGCGTCTCAGCAAAAATGAAAACATTTTTAAAAACTACAAGTCTCATGGGCTTTAGTGGTAAAATATAAATTTAAAAAATCGTTTGGGAAATGAGTTTACTCCCCGGGTACTTTCTTTGTATACTTTTGACTATACGGGCCGAGTCCGGGATTTACGGGAAATCGCAGGTTTTCGTTTGCCGGCGATTAAACTTCTTTTATTCAGCGTCTCATCAAGAATGAAAACATTTTTGAAAACTTCAAGTCTCATGCGTTTTAGTGGTGAAAAAATAATTTAAAAAATCGTTCGGGAAATGAGTTTACACCCTGGGTACTTTCTTTGTATACTTTTGACTATACGGGCCAAGCCCGGGATTTACGGGAAATCGCGGGTTTTCGTTTGCCGGCGATTAAACTTCTTTTATTCAGCGTCTCATCAAAAATGAAAACATTTTTGAAAACTACAAGTCTCATGCGTTTTAGTGGTGAAAAAAAAATTTAAAAAATCGTTCAGGAAATGAGTTTACTCCCTGGGTACTTTCTTTGTATACTTTTGACTATACGGGCCGAGTCCGGGATTTACAGGAAGTCGCGGGTTTTCGTTTGCCGGCAATTAAACTTCTTTTATTCAGCGTCTCATCAAAAATGAAAACATTTTTAAAAACTACAAGTCTCATGGGCTTTAGTGCTGAAATAATAATTTAAAAAATCGTTCGGGAAATGAGTTTACACCCCGGGTACTTTCTTTGTATACTTTTGACTATACGGGCCGAGTCCGGGATTTACGGGAAGTCGCGGGTTTTCGTTTACCGGCGATTAAACTTCTTTTATTCAGCGTCTCATCAAAAATGAAAACATTTTTGAAAACTTCAAGTCTCATGCCTTTTAGTGGTGAAAAAATAATTTAAAAAATCGTTCGGGAAATGAGTTTACACCCTGGGTACTTTCTTTGTATACTTTTGACTATACGGGCCAAGCCCGGGATTTACGGGAAATCGCGGGTTTTCGTTTGCCGGCGATTAAACTTCTTTTATTCAGCGTCTCATCAAAAATGAAAACATTTTTGAAAACTACAAGTCTCATGCGTTTTAGTGGTGAAAAAAAAATTTAAAAAATCGTTCAGGAAATGAGTTTACTCCCTGGGTACTTTCTTTGTATACTTTTGACTATACGGGCCGAGTCCGGGATTTACAGGAAGTCGCGGGTTTTCGTTTGCCGGCAATTAAACTTCTTTTATTCAGCGTCTCATCAAAAATGAAAACATTTTTAAAAACTACAAGTCTCATGGGCTTTAGTGCTGAAATAATAATTTAAAAAATCGTTCGGGAAATGAGTTTACACCCCGGGTACTTTCTTTGTATACTTTTGACTATACGGGCCGAGTCCGGGATTTACGGGAAGTCGCGGGTTTTCGTTTACCGGCGATTAAACTTCTTTTATTCAGCGTCTCATCAAAAATGAAAACATTTTTGAAAACTACAAGTCTCATGCGTTTTAGTGGTGAAAAAAAAATTTAAAAAATCGTTCAGGAAATGAGTTTACTCCCTGGGTACTTTCTTTGTATACATTCGACTATACGGGCCAAGCCCGGTATTTACGGGAAATCGCGGGTTTTCGTTTGCCGGCGATTAAACCTCTTTTATTAAGCCTCTCATCAAAAATGAAAACATTTTTGAAAACTGCAAGTCTCATGCGTTTTAGTGGTGAAAAGATAATTGAAAAAATCCTTTCGGAAATGAGTTTACTCACAGGGTACTTTCTTTGTATACATTCGACTATACGGGCCAAGCCCGGGATTTACGGGAAATTGCGGGTTTTTGTTTGCCGGCGATTAAACAACTTTCATTAAGCGTCTCATCAAAAATGAAAACATTTCTGAAAACTACAAGTCTCATGCGTTTTAGTGGTGAAAATTAATTTAAAAAATCGTTCGGGAAATGAGTTTACTCCCTGGGTACTTTCTGTGTATACTTTTGACTATACGGGCCGAGTCCGGGATTTACGGGAAGTCGCGGGTTTTCGTTTGCCGGCAATTAAACTTCTTTTATTCAGCGTCTCATCAAAAATGAAAACATTTTTAAAAACTGCAAGTCTCATGGGCTTTAGTGGTGAAATAATAATTTAAAAAATCGTTCGGGAAATGAGTTTACATCCCGGGTACTTTCTTTGTATACTTTTGACTATACGGGCCGAGTCCGGGATTTGCGGGAAGTCGCGGGTTTTTGTTTACCGGCGATTAAACTTCTTTTATTCAGCGTCTCATCAAAAATGAAAACATTTTTGCAAACTACAAGTCTCATGCGTTTTAGTGGTGAAAAAATAATTTAAAAAATCGTTCGGGAAATGAATTTACTCCCTGGGTACTTTCTTTGTATACTTTTGACTATGCGGGTCGAGTCCGGGGTTTACGGGAAATGGCGGGTTTTCGTTTGCCGGCGATTAAACTTCTTTTATTCAGCGTCTCATCAAAAATAAAAACATTTTTGAAAACTACAAGTCTCAAGCCTTTTAGTGGTGAAAAGATAATTTAAAAAATCGTTTTGGAAATGAGTTTACTCACAGGGTACTTTCTTTGTATACATTCGACTATACGGGCCAAGCCGGGGATTTACGGGAAATCGCGGGTTTTCGTTTGCCGGCGATTAAACCACTTTCATTAAGCGTCTCATCAAAAATGAAAACATTTCTGAAAACTACAAGTCTCATGCATTTTAGTGGTGAAAAAATAATTTAAAAATTCCTTCGGGAAATGAGTTTACTCACTGGGTACTTTCCTTGTATACTTTTGACTATACGGGCCGAGTCCGGGATTTACGGGAAATCGCGGGTTTTCGTTTGCCGGCGATTAAACTTCTTTTATTCTGCGTCTCATCAAAAATGAAAACATTTTTAAAAACTACAAGTCTCATGGGCTTTAGTGGTGAAATGATAATTTAAATAATCGTTTGGGAAATGAGTTTACTCCCTGGGTACTTTCTTTGTATACTTTTGACTATACGGGCCGAGTCCGGGATTTACGGGAAGTCGCAGGTTTTCGTTTGCCGGCGATTAAACTTCTTTTATTCAGCGTCTCATCAAAAATGAAAACATTTTTGAAAACTACAAGTCTCATGCGTTTTAGTGGTGAAAAAAAAATTTAAAAAATCGTTCAGGAAATGAGTTTACTCCCTGGGTACTTTCTTTGTATACATTCGACTATACGGGCCAAGCCCGGGATTTACGGGAAATCGCGGGTTTTCGTTTGCCGGCGATTAAACCTCTTTTATTAAGCCTCTCATCAAAAATGAAAACATTTTTGAAAACTGCAAGTCTCATGCGTTTTAGTGGTGAAAAGATAATTGAAAAAATCCTTTCGGAAATGAGTTTACTCACAGGGTACTTTCTTTGTATACATTCGACTATACGGGCCAAGCCCGGGATTTACGGGAAATTGCGGGTTTTTGTTTGCCGGCGATTAAACAACTTTCATTAAGCGTCTCATCAAAAATGAAAACATTTCTGAAAACTACAAGTCTCATGCGTTTTAGTGGTGAAAAAATAATTTAAAAAATCGTTCGGGAAATGAATTTACTCCCTGGGTACTTTCTTTGTATACTTTTGACTATGCGGGTCGAGTCCGGGGTTTACGGGAAATGGCGGGTTTTCGTTTGCCGGCGATTAAACTTCTTTTATTCAGCGTCTCATCAAAAATAAAAACATTTTTGAAAACTACAAGTCTCAAGCCTTTTAGTGGTGAAAAGATAATTTAAAAAATCGTTTTGGAAATGAGTTTACTCACAGGGTACTTTCTTTGTATACATTCGACTAGACGGGCCAAGCCGGGGATTTACGGGAAATCGCGGGTTTTCGTTTGCCGGCGATTAAACCACTTTCATTAAGCGTCTCATCAAAAATGAAAACATTTCTGAAAACTACAAGTCTCATGCATTTTAGTGGTGAAAAAATAATTTAAAAATTCCTTCGGGAAATGAGTTTACTCACTGGGTACTTTCCTTGTATACTTTTGACTATACGGGCCGAGTCCGGGATTTACGGGAAATCGCGGGTTTTCGTTTGCCGGCGATTAAACTTCTTTTATTCTGCGTCTCATCAAAAATGAAAACATTTTTAAAAACTACAAGTCTCATGGGCTTTAGTGGTGAAATAATAATTTAAATAATCGTTTGGGAAATGAGTTTACTCCCTGGGTACTTTCTTTGTATACTTTTGACTATACGGGCCGAGTCCGGGATTTACGGGAAGTCGCAGGTTTTCGTTTGCCGGCGATTAAACTTCTTTTATTCAGCGTCTCATCAAAAATGAAAACATTTTTGAAAACTACAAGTCTCATGCGTTTTAGTGGTGAAAAAATAATTTAAAAAATCGTTCGGGAAATGAGTTTACAACCTGGGTACTTTCTTCGTATACTTTTGACTATAAGGGCCGAGTCCGGGATTTACGGGAAACCGCAGGTTTTCGTTTGCCGGCGATTAAACTTCTTTTAGTCAGCGTCTCATCAAAAATGAAAACATTTTTGAAAACTACAAGTCTCATGCGTTTTAGTGGTGAAAAAATAATTTAAAAATTCGTTAGGGAAATGAGTTTACTCACTGGGTACTTTCCTTGTATACTTTTGACTATACGGGCCGAGACCGGGATTTACGGGAAATCGCGGGTTTTCGTTTGCCGGCGATTAAACTTCTTTTATTCAGCGTCTCAGCAAAAATGAAAACATTTTTAAAAACTACAAGTCTCATGGGCTTTAGTGGTAAAATATAAATTTAAAAAATCGTTTGGGAAATGAGTTTACTCCCCGGGTACTTTCTTTGTATACTTTTGACTATACGGGCCGAGTCCGGGATTTACGGGAAATCGCAGGTTTTCGTTTGCCGGCGATTAAACTTCTTTTATTCAGCGTCTCATCAAAAATGAAAACATTTTTGAAAACTTCAAGTCTCATGCTTTTTAGTGGTGAAAAAATAATTTAAAAAATCGTTCGGGAAATGAGTTTACACCCTGGGTACTTTCTTTGTATACTTTTGACTATACGGGCCAAGCCCGGGATTTACGGGAAATCGCGGGTTTTCGTTTGCCGGCGATTAAACTTCTTTTATTCAGCGTCTCATCAAAAATGAAAACATTTTTGAAAACTACAAGTCTCATGCGTTTTAGTGGTGAAAAAATAATTTAAAAAATCGTTCGGGGAAAGAAGTTTACTCCCTGGGTACTTTCTTTGTATACTTTTGACTATACGGGCCAAGCCGGGATTTACGGGAAATCGCGGTTTTTCGTTTGCCGGCGATTAAACCACTTTCATTAAGCGTCTCATCAAAAATGAAAACATTTCTGAAAACTACAAGTCTCATGCATTTTAGTGGTGAAAAAAAAATTTAAAAAATCGTTCAGGAAATGAGTTTACTCCCTGGGTACTTTCTTTTTATACATTCGACTATACAGGCCAAGCCCGGGATTTACGGGAAATCGCGGGATTTCGTTTGCCGGCGATTAAACCTCTTTTATTAAGCCTCTCATCAAAAATGAAAACATTTTTGAAAACTGCAAGTCTCATGCGTTTTAGTGGTGAAAAGATAATTGAAAAAATCCTTTCGGAAATGAGTTTACTCACAGGGTACTTTCTTTGTATACATTCGACTATACGGGCCCAGCCCGGGATTTACGGGAAATCGCGGGTTTTTGTTTGCCGGCGATTAAACAACTTTCATTAAGGGTCTCATCAAAAATGAAAACATTTCTGAAAACTACAAGTCTCATGCGTTTTAGTGGTGAAAATTAATTTAAAAAATCGTTCGGGAAATGAGTTTACTCCCTGGGTACTTTCTTTGTAAACTTTTGACTATACGGGCCGAGTCCGGGATTTACGGGAAGTCGCGGGTTTTCGTTTCCCGGCAATTAAACTTCTTTTATTCAGCGTCTCATCAAAAATGAAAACATTTTTGAAAACTACAAGTCTCATGCGTTTTAGTGGTGAAAAAATAATTTAAAAATTCGTTAGGGAAATGAGTTTACCCACTGGATACTTTCCTTGTATACTTTTGACTATACGGGCCGAGACCGGGATTTACGGGAAATCGCGGGATTTCGTTTGCCGGCGATTAAACTTCTTTTATTCAGCGTCTCATCAAAAATGAAAACATTTTTGAAAACTACAAGTCTCATGCGTTTTAGTGGTGAAAAAAAAATTTAAATAATCGTTCGGGAAATGAGTTTACTCCCTGGGTACTTTCTTTGTGTACATTTGACTATACGGGCCAAGCCCGGGATTTACGGGAAATCGCGGGATTTCGTTTGCCGGCGATTAAACTTCTTTTATTCAGCGTCTCATCAAAAATGAAAACATTTTTGAAAACTACAAGTCTCATGCGTTTTAGTGGTGAAAAAAAAATTTAAATAATCGTTCGGGAAATGAGTTTACTCCCTGGGTACTTTCTTTGTGTACATTTGACTATACGGGCCAAGCCCGGGATTTACGGGAAATCGCGGGATTTCGTTTGCCGGCGATTAAACCTCTTTTATTAAACCTCTCATCAAAAATGAAAACATTTTTGAAAACTGCAAGTCTCATGCGTTTTAGTGGTGAAAAGATAATTGAAAAAATCGTTTCGGAAATGAGTTTACTCACAGGGTACTTTCTTTGTATACATTCAACTATACGGGCCAAGCCCGGGATTTACGGGAAATCGCGGGTTTTTGTTTGCCGGCGATTAAACAACTTTCATTAAGCGTCTCATCAAAAATAAAAACATTTCTGAAAACTACAAGTCTCATGCGTTTTAGTGGTGAAAATTAATTTAAAAAATCGTTCGGGAAATGAGTTTACTCCCTGGGTACTTTCTTTGTATACTTTTGACTATACGGGCCGAGTCCGGGATTTACGGGAAGTCGCGGGTTTTCGTTTGCCGGCAATTAAACTTCTTTTATTCAGCGTCTCATCAAAAATGAAAACATTTTTAAAAACTACAAGTCTCATGGGCTTTAGTGGTGAAATAATATTTTAAAAAATCGTTCGGGAAATGAGTTTACACCCCGGGTACTTTCTTTGTATACTTTTGACTATACGGGCCGAGTCCGGGATTTACGGGAAGTCGCGGGTTTTCGTTTAGCGGCGATTAAACTTCTTTTATTCAGCGTCTCATCAAAAATGAGAACATTTTTGAAAACTACAAGTCTCATGCATTTTAGTGGTGAAAAAAAAATTTAAAAAATCGTTCAGGAAATGAGTTTACTCCCTGGGTACTTTCTTTGTATACATTCGACTATACGGGCCAAGCCCGGGATTTACGGGAAATCGCGGGATTTCGTTTGCCGGCGATTAAACCTCTTTTATTAAGCCTCTCATCAAAAATGAAAACATTTTTGAAAACTACAAGTCTCATGCGTTTTAGTGGTGAAAATTAATTTAAAAAATCGTTCGGGAAATGAGTTTACTCCCTGGGTACTTTCTTTGTATACTTTTGACTATACGGGCCGAGTCCGGGATTTACGGGAAATCGCAGGTTTTCGTTTGCCGGCGATTAAACTTCTTTTATTCAGCGTCTCATCAAAAATGAAAACATTTTTGAAAACTACAAGTCTCATGCCTTTTAGTGGTGAAAAAATAATTTAAAAAATCGTTCGGGAAATGAATTTACACCCTGGGTACTTTCTTTGTATACTTTTGACTATACGGGCCAAGCCCGGGATTTACGGGAAA
Source organism: Hydractinia symbiolongicarpus (assembly GCF_029227915.1). Classification (NCBI taxonomy): domain Eukaryota; kingdom Metazoa; phylum Cnidaria; class Hydrozoa; order Anthoathecata; family Hydractiniidae; genus Hydractinia; species Hydractinia symbiolongicarpus. The sequence goes on along the minus strand of NC_079888.1, from coordinate 24,904,122 downwards.
TCGCGGGTTTTCGTTTGCCGGCGATTAAACTTCTTTTATTCAGCGTCTCATCAAAAATGAAAACATTTTTGAAAACTACAAGTCTCATGCGTTTTAGTGGTGAAAAAATAATTTAAAAAATCGTTCGGGGAAAGAAGTTTACTCCCTGGGTACTTTCTTTGTAAACTTTTGACTATACGGGCCAAGCCGGGATTTACGGGAAATCGCGGTTTTTCGTTTGCCGGCGATTAAACCACTTTCATTAAGCGTCTCATCAAAAATGAAAACATTTCTGAAAACTACAAGTCTCATGCATTTTAGTGGTTAAAAAAAAAATTTAAAAAATCGTTCAGGAAATGAGTTTACTCCCTGGGTACTTTCTTTTTATACATTCGACTATACGGGCCAAGCCCGGGATTTACGGGAAATCGCGGGATTTCGTTTGCCGGCGATTAAACCTCTTTTATTAAGCCTCTCATCAAAAATGAAAACATTTTTAAAAACTGCAAGTCTCATGCGTTTTAGTGGTGAAAAGATAATTGAAAAAATCCTTTCGGAAATGAGTTTACTCACAGGGTACTTTCTTTGTATACTTTTGACTATACGGGCCGAGTCCGGGATTTACGGGAAATCGCGGGTTTTTGTTTGCCGGCGATTAAACAACTTCCATTAAGGGTCTCATCAAAAATGAAAACATTTCTGAAAACTACAAGTCTCATGCGTTTTAGTGGTGAAAATTAATTTAAAAAATCGTTCGGGAAATGAGTTTACTCCCTGGGTACTTTCTTTGTATACTTTTGACTATACGGGCCGAGTCCGGGATTTACGGGAAGTCGCGGGTTTTCGTTTCCCGGCAATTAAACTTCTTTTATTCAGCGTCTCATCAAAAATGAAAACATTTTTGAAAACTACAAGTCTCATGCGTTTTAGTGGTGAAAAAATAATTTAAAAATTCGTTAGGGAAATGAGTTTACTCACTGGGTACTTTCCTTGTATACTTTTGACTATACGGGCCGAGACCGGGATTTACGGGAAATCGCGGGATTTCGTTTGCCGGCGATTAAACCTCCTTTATTAAGCCTCTCATCAAAAATGAAAACATTTTTGAAAACTACAAGTCTCATGCGTTTTAGTGGTGAAAAAAAAATTTAAATAATCGTTCGGGAAATGAGTTTACTCCCTGGGTACTTTCTTTGTGTACATTCGACTATACGGGCCAAGCCCGGGATTTACGGGAAATCGCGGGATTTCGTTTGCCGGCGATTAAACCTCTTTTATTAAACCTCTCATCAAAAATGAAAACATTTTTGAAAACTGCAAGTCTCATGCGTTTTAGTGGTGAAAAGATAATTGAAAAAATCGTTTCGGAAATGAGTTTACTCACAGGGTACTTTCTTTGTATACATTCAACTATACGGGCCAAGCCCGGGATTTACGGGAAATCGCGGGTTTTTGTTTGCCGGCGATTAAACAACTTTCATTAAGCGTCTCATCAAAAATAAAAACATTTCTGAAAACTACAAGTCTCATGCGTTTTAGTGGTGAAAATTAATTTAAAAAATCGTTCGGGAAATGAGTTTACTCCCTGGGTACTTTCTTTGTATACTTTTGACTATACGGGCCGAGTCCGGGATTTACGGGAAGTCGCGGGTTTTCGTTTGCCGGCAATTAAACTTCTTTTATTCAGCGTCTCATCAAAAATGAAAACATTTTTAAAAACTACAAGTCTCATGGGCTTTAGTGGTGAAATAATATTTTAAAAAATCGTTCGGGAAATGAGTTTACACCCCGGGTACTTTCTTTGTATACTTTTGACTATACGGGCCGAGTCCGGGATTTACGGGAAGTCGCGGGTTTTCGTTTACCGGCGATTAAACTTCTTTTATTCAGCGTCTCATCAAAAATGAGAACATTTTTGAAAACTACAAGTCTCATGCATTTTAGTGGTGAAAAAAAAATTTAAAAAATCGTTCAGGAAATGAGTTTACTTCCTGGGTACTTTCTTTGTATACATTCGACTATACGGGCCAAGCCCGGGATTTACGGGAAATCGCGGGATTTCGTTTGCCGGCGATTAAACCTCTTTTATTAAGCCTCTCATCAAAAATGAAAACATTTTTGAAAACTACAAGTCTCCTGCGTTTTAGTGGTGAAAATTAATTTAAAAAATCGTTCGGGAAATGAGTTTACTCCCTGGGTACTTTCTTTGTATACTTTTGACTATACGGGCCGAGTCCGGGATTTACGGGAAGTCGCGGGTTTTCGTTTGCCGGCAATTAAACTTCTTTTATTCAGCGTCTCATCAAAAATGAAAACATTTTTAAAAACTACAAGTCTCATGGGCTTTAGTGGTGAAGTAATAATTTAAAAAATCGTTCGGGAAATGAGTTTACACCCCGGGTACTTTCTTTGTATACTTTTGACTATACGGGCCGAGTCCGGGATTTACGGGAAGTCGCGGGTTTTCGTTTACCGGCGATTAAACTTCTTTTATTCAGCGTCTCATCAAAAATGAAAACATTTTTGAAAACTACAAGTCTCATGCGTTTTAGTGGTGAAAATTAATTTAAAAAATCGTTCGGGAAATGAGTTTACTCCCTGGGTACTTTCTTTGTATACTTTTGACTATACGGGCCGAGTCCGGGATTTACGGGAAGTCGCGGGTTTTCGTTTGCCGGCAATTAAACTTTTTTTATTCAGCGTCTCATCAAAAATGAAAACATTTTTAAAAACTACAAGTCTCATGGGCTTTAGTGGTGAAATAATAATTTAAAAAATCGTTCGGGAAATGAGTTTACACCCCGGGTACTTTCTTTGTATACTTTTGACTATACGGGCCGAGTCCGGGATTTACGGGAAGTCGCGGGTTTTCGTTTACCGGCGATTAAACTTCTTTTATTCAGCGTCTCATCAAAAATGAAAACATTTTTAAAAACTACAAGTCTCATGGGCTTTAGTGGTGAAATAATAATTTAAAAAATCGTTCAGGAAATGAGTTTACACCCCGGGTACTTTCTTTGTATACTTTTGACTATACGGGCCGAGTCCGGGATTTACGGGAAGTCGCGGGTTTTCGTTTACCGGCGATTAAACTTCTTTTATTCAGCGTCTCATCAAAAATGAAAACATTTTTGAAAACTACAAGTCTCATGCGTTTTAGTGGTGAAAAAAAAATTTAAAAAATCGTTCAGGAAATGAGTTTACTCCCTGGGTACTTTCTTTGTATACATTCGACTATACGGGCCAAGCCCGGGATTTACGGGAAATCGCGGGTTTTTGTTTGCCGGCGATTAAACAACTTTCATTAAGCGTCTCATCAAAAATAAAAACATTTCTGAAAACTACAACTCTCATGCGTTTTAGTGGTGAAAATTAATTTAAAAAATCGTTCGGGAAATGAGTTTACTCCCTGGGTACTTTCTTTGTATACTTTTGACTACACGGGCCGAGTCCTGGATTTACGGGAAGTCGCGGGTTTTCGTTTGCCGGCAATTAAACTTCTTTTATTCAGCGTCTCATCAAAAATGAAAACATTTCTAAAAACTACAAGTCTCATGGGCTTTAGTGGTGAAATAATAATTTAAAAAATCGTTCGGGAAATGAGTTTACACCCCGGGTACTTTCTTTGTATACTTTTGACTATACGGGCCGAGTCCGGGATTTACGGGAAGTCGCGGGTTTTCGTTTACCGGCGATTAAACTTCTTTTATTCAGCGTCTCATCAAAAATGAGAACATTTTTGAAAACTACAAGTCTCATGCATTTTAGTGGTGAAAAAAAAATTTAAAAAATCGTTCAGGAAATGAGTTTACTCCCTGGGTACTTTCTTTGTATACATTCGACTATACGGGCCAAGCCCGGGATTTACGGGAAATCGCGGGATTTCGTTTGCCGGCGATTAAACCTCTTTTATTAAGCCTCTCATCAAAAATGAAAACATTTTTGAAAACTGCAAGTCTCATGCGTTTTAGTGGTGAAAAGATAATTGAAAAAATCCTTTCGGAAATGAGTTTACTCACAGGGTACTTTCTTTGTATACATTCGACTATACGGGCCAAGCCCGGGATTTACGGGAAATCGCGGGTTTTTGTTTGCCGGCGATTAAACAACTTTCATTAAGCGTCTCATCAAAAATGAAAACATTTCTGAAAACTACAAGTCTCATGCGTTTTAGTGGTGAAATTAATTTAAAAAATCGTTCGGGAAATGAGTTTACTCCCTGGGTACTTTCTTTGTATACTTTTGACTATACGGGCCGAGTCCGGGATTTACGGGAAGTCGCGGGTTTTCGTTTGCCGGCAATTAAACTTCTTTTATTCAGCGTCTCATCAAAAATGAAAACATTTTTAAAAACTACAAGTCTCATGGGCTTTAGTGGTGAAATAATAATTTAAAAAATCGTTCGGGAAATGAGTTTACACCCCGGGTACTTTCTTTGTATACTTTTGACTATACGGGCCGAGTCCGGGATTTACGGGAAGTCGCGGGTTTTCGTTTACCGGCGATTAAACTTCTTTTATTCAGCGTCTCATCAAAAATGAGAACATTTTTGAAAACTACAAGTCTCATGCATTTTAGTGGTGAAAAAAAAATTTAAAAAATCGTTCAGGAAATGAGTTTACTCCCTGGGTACTTTCTTTGTATACATTCGACTATACGGGCCAAGCCCGGGATTTACGGGAAATCGCGGGTTTTTGTTTGCCGGCGATTAAACAACTTTCATTAAGCGTCTCATCAAAAATAAAAACATTTCTGAAAACTACAACTCTCATGCGTTTTAGTGGTGAAAATTAATTTAAAAAATCGTTCGGGAAATGAGTTTACTCCCTGGGTACTTTCTTTGTATACTTTTGACTTTACGGGCCGAGTCCTGGATTTACGGGAAGTCGCGGGTTTTCGTTTGCCGGCAATTAAACTTCTTTTATTCAGCGTCTCATCAAAAATGAAAACATTTCTAAAAACTACAAGTCTCATGGGCTTTAGTGGTGAAATAATAATTTAAAAAATCGTTCGGGAAATGAGTTTACACCCCGGGTACTTTCTTTGTATACTTTTGACTATACGGGCCGAGTCCGGGATTTACGGGAAGTCGCGGGTTTTCGTTTACCGGCGATTAAACTTCTTTTATTCAGCGTCTCATCAAAAATGAGAACATTTTTGAAAACTACAAGTCTCATGCATTTTAGTGGTGAAAAAAAAATTTAAAAAATCGTTCAGGAAATGAGTTTACTCCCTGGGTACTTTCTTTGTATACATTCGACTATACGGGCCAAGCCCGGGATTTACGGGAAATCGCGGGATTTCGTTTGCCGGCGATTAAACCTCTTTTATTAAGCCTCTCATCAAAAATGAAAACATTTTTGAAAACTGCAAGTCTCATGCGTTTTAGTGGTGAAAAGATAATTGAAAAAATCCTTTCGGAAATGAGTTTACTCACAGGGTACTTTCTTTGTATACATTCGACTATACGGGCCAAGCCCGGGATTTACGGGAAATCGCGGGTTTTTGTTTGCCGGCGATTAAACAACTTTCATTAAGCGTCTCATCAAAAATGAAAACATTTCTGAAAACTACAAGTCTCATGCGTTTTAGTGGTGAAATTAATTTAAAAAATCGTTCGGGAAATGAGTTTACTCCCTGGGTACTTTCTTTGTATACTTTTGACTATACGGGCCGAGTCCGGGATTTACGGGAAGTCGCGGGTTTTCGTTTGCCGGCAATTAAACTTCTTTTATTCAGCGTCTCATCAAAAATGAAAACATTTTTAAAAACTACAAGTCTCATGGGCTTTAGTGGTGAAATAATAATTTAAAAAATCGTTCGGGAAATGAGTTTACACCCCGGGTACTTTCTTTGTATACTTTTGACTATACGGGCCGAGTCCGGGATTTACGGGAAGTCCCGGGTTTTTGTTTGCCGGCGATTAAACAACTTTCATTAAGCGTCTCATCAAAAATGAAAACATTTCTGAAAACTACAAGTCTCATGCGTTTTAGTGGTGAAATTAATTTAAAAAATCGTTCGGGAAATGAGTTTACTCCCTGGGTACTTTCTTTGTATACTTTTGACTATACGGGCCGAGTCCGGGATTTACGGGAAGTCGCGGGTTTTCGTTTGCCGGCAATTAAACTTCTTTTATTCAGCGTCTCATCAAAAATGAAAACATTTTTAAAAACTACAAGTCTCATGGGCTTTAGTGGTGAAATAATAATTTAAAAAATCGTTCGGGAAATGAGTTTACACCCCGGGTACTTTCTTTGTATACTTTTGACTATACGGGCCGAGTCCGGGATTTACGGGAAGTCCCGGGTTTTCGTTTACCGGCGATTAAACTTCTTTTATTCAGCGTCTCATCAAAAATGAGAACATTTTTGAAAACTACAAGTCTCATGCATTTTAGTGGTGAAAAAAAAATTTAAAAAATCGTTCAGGAAATGAGTTTACTTCCTGGGTACTTTCTTTGTATACTTTTGACTATACGGGCCGAGTCCGGGATTTACGGGAAGTCGCGGGTTTTCGTTTGCCGGCAATTAAACTTCTTTTATTCAGCGTCTCATCAAAAATGAAAACATTTTTAAAAACTACAAGTCTCATGGGCTTTAGTGGTGAAATAATAATTTAAAAAATCGTTCGGGAAATGAGTTTACACCCCGGGTACTTTCTTTGTATACTTTTGACTATACGGGCCGAGTCCGGGATTTACGGGAAGTCGCGGGTTTTCGTTTACCGGCGATTAAACTTCTTTTATTCAGCGTCTCATCAAAAATGAAAACATTTTTGAAAACTACAAGTCTCATGCCTTTTAGTGGTGAAAAAAAAATTTAAAAAATCGTTCAGGAAATGAGTTTTCTCCCTGGGTACTTTTTTTGTATACATTCGACTATACGGGCCAAGCCCGGGATTTACGAGAAATCGCGGGTTTTCGTTTGCCGCGATTAAACCTCTTTTATTAAGCCTCTCATCAAAAATGAAAACATTTTTGAAAACTGCAGTCTCATGCGTTTTAGTGGTGAAAAGATAATTGAAAAAATCCTTTCGAAAATGAGTTTACTCACAGAGTACTTTCTTTGTATACATTCGACTATACGGGCCAAGCCCGGGATTTACGGGAAATCGCGGGTTTTTGTTTGCCGGCGATTAAACAACTTTCATTAAGCGTCTCATCAAAAATGAAAACATTTCTGAAAACTACAAGTCTCATGCGTTTTAGTGGTGAAAATTAATTTAAAAAATCGTTCGGGAAATGAGTTTACTCCCTGGGTACTTTCTTTGTATACTTTTGACTATACGGGCCAAGCCCGGGATTTACGGGAAATCGCGGGTTTTCGTTTGCCGGCGATTAAACTTCTTTTATTCAGCGTCTCATCAAAAATGAAAACATTTTTGAAAACTACAAGTCTCATGCCTTTTAGTGGTGAAAAAATAATTTAAAAAATCGTTCGGGAAATGAGTTTACACCCCGGGTACTTTCTTTGTATACTTTTGACTATACGGGCCGAGTCCGGGATTTACGGGAAGTCGCGGGTTTTCGTTTACCGGCGATTAAACTTCTTTTATTCAGCGTCTCATCAAAAATGAGAACATTTTTGAAAACTACAAGTCTCATGCGTCTTAGTGGTGAAAATTAATTTAAAAAATCGTTCGGGAAATGAGTTTACTCCCTGGGTACTTTCTTTGTATACTTTTGACTATACGGGCCAAGCCCGGGATTTACGGGAAATCGCGGGTTTTCGTTTGCCGGCGATTAAACTTCTTTTATTCAGCGTCTCATCAAAAATGAAAACATTTTTGAAAACTACAAGTCTCATGCCTTTTAGTGGTGAAAAAATAATTTAAAAAATCGTTCGGGAAATGAGTTTACACCCCGGGTACTTTCTTTGTATACTTTTGACTATACGGGCCGAGTCCGGGATTTACGGGAAGTCGCGGGTTTTCGTTTACCGGCGATTAAACTTCTTTTATTCAGCGTCTCATCAAAAATGAGAACATTTTTGAAAACTACAAGTCTCATGCATTTTAGTGGTGAAAAAAAAATTTAAAAAATCGTTCAGGAAATGAGTTTACTTCCTGGGTACTTTCTTTGTATACTTTTGACTATACGGGCCGAGTCCGGGATTTACGGGAAGTCGCGGGTTTTCGTTTGCCGGCAATTAAACTTCTTTTATTCAGCGTCTCATCAAAAATGAAAACATTTTTAAAAACTACAAGTCTCATGGGCTTTAGTGGTGAAATAATAATTTAAAAAATCGTTCGGGAAATGAGTTTACACCCCGGGTACTTTCTTTGTATACTTTTGACTATACGGGCCGAGTCCGGGATTTACGGGAAGTCGCGGGTTTTCGTTTACCGGCGATTAAACTTCTTTTATTCAGCGTCTCATCAAAAATGAAAACATTTTTGAAAACTACAAGTCTCATGCGTTTTAGTGGTGAAAAAAAAATTTAAAAAATCGTTCAGGAAATGAGTTTACTCCCTGGGTACTTTCTTTGTATACATTCGACTATACGGGCCAAGCCCGGGATTTACGAGAAATCGCGGGTTTTCGTTTGCCGGCGATTAAACCTCTTTTATTAAGCCTCTCATCAAAAATGAAAACATTTTTGAAAACTGCAGTCTCATGCGTTTTAGTGGTGAAAAGATAATTGAAAAAATCCTTTCGGAAATGAGTTTACTCACAGAGTACTTTCTTTGTATACATTCGACTATACGGGCCAAGCCCGGGATTTACGGGAAATCGCGGGTTTTTGTTTGCCGGCGATTAAACAACTTTCATTAAGCGTCTCATCAAAAATGAAAACATTTCTGAAAACTACAAGTCTCATGCGTTTTAGTGGTGAAAATTAATTTAAAAAATCGTTCGGGAAATGAGTTTACTCCCTGGGTACTTTCTTTGTATACTTTTGACTATTCGGGCCAAGCCCGGGATTTACGGGAAATCGCGGGTTTTCGTTTGCCGGCGATTAAACTTCTTTTATTCAGCGTCTCATCAAAAATGAAAACATTTTTGAAAACTACAAGTCTCATGCCTTTTAGTGGTGAAAAAATAATTTAAAAAATCGTTCGGGAAATGAGTTTACTCCCTGGGTACTTTCTTTGTATACTTTTGACTATGCGGGTCGAGTCCGGGGTTTACGGGAAATGGCGGGTTTTCGTTTGCCGGCGATTAAACTTCTTTTATTCAGCGTCTCATCAAAAATAAAAACATTTTTGAAAACTACAAGTCTCAAGCCTTTTAGTGGTGAAAAGATAATTTAAAAAATCGTTTTGGAAATGAGTTTACTCACAGGGTACTTTCTTTGTATACATTCGACTATACGGGCCAAGCCGGGGATTTACGGGAAATCGCGGGTTTTCGTTTGCCGGCGATTAAACCACTTTCATTAAGCGTCTCATCAAAAATGAAAACATTTCTGAAAACTACAAGTCTCATGCATTTTAGTGGTGAAAAAATAATTTAAAAATTCCTTCGAGAAATGAGTTTACTCACTGGGTACTTTCCTTGTATACTTTTGACTATACGGGCCGAGTCCGAGATTTACGGGAAATCGCGGGTTTTCGTTTGCCGGCGATTAAACTTCTTTTATTCTGCGTCTCATCAAAAATGAAACCATTTTTAAAAATTACAAGTCTCATGGGCTTTAGTGGTGAAATAATAATTTAAATAATCGTTTGGGAAATGAGTTTACTCCCTGGGTACTTTTTTGTATACTTTTGACTATACGGGCCGAGTCCGGGATTTACGGGAAACCGCAGGTTTTCGTTTGCCGGCGATTAAACTTCTTTTATTCAGCGTCTCATCAAAAATGAAAACATTTTTGAAAACTACAAGTCTCATGCGTTTTAGTGGTGAAAAAATAATTTAAAAATTCGTTAGGGAAATGAGTTTACTCACTGGGTACTTTCCTTGTATACTTTTGACTATACGGGCCGAGACCGGGATTTACGGGAAATCGCGGGTTTTCGTTTGCCGGCGATTAAACTTCTTTTATTCAGCGTCTCAGCAAAAATGAAAACATTTTTAAAAACTACAAGTCTCATGGGCTTTAGTGGTAAAATATAAATTTAAAAAATCGTTTGGGAAATGAGTTTACTCCCCGGGTACTTTCTTTGTATACTTTTGACTATACGGGCCGAGTCCGGGATTTACGGGAAATCGCAGGTTTTCGTTTGCCGACGATTAAACTTCTTTTATTCAGCGTCTCATCAAAAATGAAAACATTTTTGAAAACTACAAGTCTCATGCCTTTTAGTGGTGAAAAAATAATTTAAAAAATCGTTCGGGAAATGAGTTTACACCCTGGGTACTTTCTTTGTATACTTTTGACTATACGGGCCAAGCCCGGGATTTACGGGAAATCGCGGGTTTTCGTTTGCCGGCGATTGAACTTCTTTTATTCAGCGTCTCATCAAAAATGAAAACATTTTTAAAAACTACAAGTCTCATGGGCTTTAGTGGTGAAATAATAATTTAAAAAATCGTTCGGGAAATGAGTTTACACCCCGGGTACTTTCTTTGTATACTTTTGACTATACGGGCCGAGTCCGAGATTTACGGGAAGTCGCGGGTTTTCGTTTACCGGCGATAAACTTCTTTTATTCAGCGTCTCATCAAAAATTCAAACATTTTTGAAAACTACAAGTCTCATGCATTTTAGTGGTGAAAAAAAAATTTAAAAAATCGTTCAGGAAATGAGTTTACTCCCTGGGTACTTTCTTTGTATACATTCGACTATACGGGCCAAGCCCGGGATTTACGAGAAATCGCGGGTTTTCGTTTGCCGGCGATTAAACCTCTTTTATTAAGCCTCTCATCAAAAATGAAAACATTTTTGAAAACTGCAGTCTCATGCGTTTTAGTGGTGAAAAGATAATTGAAAAAATCCTTTCGGAAATGAGTTTACTCACAGAGTACTTTCTTTGTATACATTCGACTATACGGGCCAAGCCCGGGATTTACGGGAAATCGCGGGTTTTTGTTTGCCGGCGATTAAACAACTTTCATTAAGCGTCTCATCAAAAATGAAAACATTTCTGAAAACTACAAGTCTCATGCGTTTTAGTGGTGAAAATTAATTTAAAAAATCGTTCGGGAAATGAGTTTACTCCCTGGGTACTTTCTTTGTATACTTTTGACTATACGGGCCAAGCCCGGGATTTACGGGAAATCGCGGGTTTTCGTTTGCCGGCGATTAAACTTCTTTTATTCAGCGTCTCATCAAAAATGAAAACATTTTTGAAAACTACAAGTCTCATGCCTTTTAGTGGTGAAAAAATAATTTAAAAAATCGTTCGGGAAATGAGTTTACTCCCTGGGTACTTTCTTTGTATACTTTTGACTATGCGGGTCGAGTCCGGGGTTTACGGGAAATGGCGGGTTTTCGTTTGCCGGCGATTAAACTTCTTTTATTCAGCGTCTCATCAAAAATAAAAACATTTTTGAAAACTACAAGTCTCAAGCCTTTTAGTGGTGAAAAGATAATTTAAAAAATCGTTTTGGAAATGAGTTTACTCACAGGGTACTTTCTTTGTATACATTCGACTATACGGGCCAAGCCGGGGATTTACGGGAAATCGCGGGTTTTCGTTTGTCGGCGATTAAACCACTTTCATTAAGCGTCTCATCAAAAATGAAAACATTTCTGAAAACTACAAGTCTCATGCATTTTAGTGGTGAAAAAATAATTTAAAAATTCCTTCGAGAAATGAGTTTACTCACTGGGTACTTTCCTTGTATACTTTTGACTACACGGGCCGAGTCCGAGATTTACGGGAAATCGCGGGTTTTCGTTTGCCGGCGATTAAACTTCTTTTATTCTGCGTCTCATCAAAAATGAAACCATTTTTAAAAACTACAAGTCTCATGGGCTTTAGTGGTGAAATAATAATTTAAATAATCGTTTGGGAAATGAGTTTACTCCCTGGGTACTTTCTTTGTATACTTTTGACTATACGGGCCGAGTCCGAGATTTACGGGAAGTCGCGGGTTTTCGTTTACCGGCGATAAACTTCTTTTATTCAGCGTCTCATCAAAAATTAAAACATTTTTGAAAACTACAAGTCTCATGCATTTTAGTGGTGAAAAAAAAATTTAAAAAATCGTTCAGGAAATGAGTTTACTCCCTGGGTACTTTCTTTGTATACATTCGACTATACGGGCCAAGCCAGGGATTTACGAGAAATCGCGGGTTTTCGTTTGCCGGCGATTAAACCTCTTTTATTAAGCCTCTCATCAAAAATGAAAACATTTTTGAAAACTGCAGTCTCATGCGTTTTAGTGGTGAAAAGATAATTGAAAAAATCCTTTCGGAAATGAGTTTACTCACAGAGTACTTTCTTTGTATACATTCGACTATACGGGCCAAGCCCGGGATTTACGGGAAATCGCGGGTTTTTGTTTGCCGGCGATTAAACAACTTTCATTAAGCGTCTCATCAAAAATGAAAACATTTCTGAAAACTACAAGTCTCATGCGTTTTAGTGGTGAAAATTAATTTAAAAAATCGTTCGGGAAATGAGTTTACTCCCTGGGTACTTTCTTTGTATACTTTTGACTATACGGGCCAAGCCCGGGATTTACGGGAAATCGCGGGTTTTCGTTTGCCGGCGATTAAACTTCTTTTATTCAGCGTCTCATCAAAAATGAAAACATTTTTGAAAACTACAAGTCTCATGCCTTTTAGTGGTGAAAAAATAATTTAAAAAATCGTTCGGGAAATGAGTTTACTCCCTGGGTACTTTCTTTGTATACTTTTGACTATGCGGGTCGAGTCCGGGGTTTACGGGAAATGGCGGGTTTTCGTTTGCCGGCGATTAAACTTCTTTTATTCAGCGTCTCATCAAAAATAAAAACATTTTTGAAAACTACAAGTCTCAAGCCTTTTAGTGGTGAAAAGATAATTTAAAAAATCGTTTTGGAAATGAGTTTACTCACAGGGTACTTTCTTTGTATACATTCGACTATACGGGCCAAGCCGGGGATTTACGGGAAATCGCGGGTTTTCGTTTGTCGGCGATTAAACCACTTTCATTAAGCGTCTCATCAAAAATGAAAACATTTCTGAAAACTACAAGTCTCATGCATTTTAGTGGTGAAAAAATAATTTAAAAATTCCTTCGAGAAATGAGTTTACTCACTGGGTACTTTCCTTGTATACTTTTGACTACACGGGCCGAGTCCGAGATTTACGGGAAATCGCGGGTTTTCGTTTGCCGGCGATTAAACTTCTTTTATTCTGCGTCTCATCAAAAATGAAACCATTTTTAAAAACTACAAGTCTCATGGGCTTTAGTGGTGAAATAATAATTTAAATAATCGTTTGGGAAATGAGTTTACTCCCTGGGTACTTTCTTTGTATACTTTTGACTATACGGGCCGAGTCCGGGATTTACGGGAAGTCGCAGGTTTTCGTTTGCCGGCGATTAAACTTCTTTTATTCAGCGTCTCATCAAAAATGAAAACATTTTTGAAAACTACAAGTCTCATGCGTTTTAGTGGTGAAAAAATAATTTAAAAAATCGTTCGGGAAATGAGTTTACACCCTGGGTACTTTCTTCGTATACTTTTGACTATACGGGCCGAGTCCGGGATTTACGGGAAACCGCAGGTTTTCGTTTGCCGGCGATTAAACTTCTTTTATTCAGCGTCTCATCAAAAATGAAAACATTTTTGAAAACTACAAGTCTCATGCGTTTTAGTGGTGAAAAATTAATTTAAAAATTCGTTAGGGAAATGAGTTTACTCACTGGGTACTTTCCTTGTATACTTTTGACTATACGGGCCGAGACCGGGATTTACGGGAAATCGCGGGTTTTCGTTTGCCGGCGATTAAACTTCTTTTATTCAGCGTCTCAGCAAAAATGAAAACATTTTTAAAAACTACAAGTCTCATGGGCTTTAGTGGTAAAATATAAATTTAAAAAATCGTTTGGGAAATGAGTTTACTCTCCGGGTACTTTCTTTGTATACTTTTGACTATACGGGCCGAGTCCGGGATTTACGGGAAATCGCAGGTTTTCGTTTGCCGACGATTAAACTTCTTTTATTCAGCGTCTCATCAAAAATGAAAACATTTTTGAAAACTACAAGTCTCATGCCTTTTAGTGGTGAAAAAATAATTTAAAAAATCGTTCGGGAAATGAGTTTACACCCTGGGTACTTTCTTTGTATACTTTTGACTATACGGGCCAAGCCCGGGATTTACGGGAAATCGCGGGTTTTCGTTTGCCGGCGATTAAACTTCTTTTATTCAGCGTCTCATCAAAAATGAAAACATTTTTAAAAACTACAAGTCTCATGGGCTTTAGTGGTGAAATAATAATTTAAAAAATCGTTCGGGAAATGAGTTTACACCCCGGGTACTTTCTTTGTATACTTTTGACTATACGGGCCGAGTCCGAGATTTACGGGAAGTCACGGGTTTTCGTTTACCGGCGATAAACTTCTTTTATTCAGCGTCTCATCAAAAATGAAAACATTTTTGAAAACTACAAGTCTCATGCATTTTAGTGGTGAAAAAAAAATTTAAAAAATCGTTCAGGAAATGAGTTTACTCCCTGGGTACTTTCTTTGTATACTTTTGACTATACGGGCCGAGTCCGGGATTTACGGGAAGTCGCGGGTTTTCCTTTGCCGGCAATTAAACTTCTTTTATTCAGCGTCTCATCAAAAATGAAAACATTTTTAAAAACTACAAGTCTCATGGGCTTTAGTGCTGAAATAATAATTTAAAAAATCGTTCAGGAAATGAGTTTACACCCCGGGTACTTTCTTTGTATACTTTTGACTATACGGGCCGAGTCCGGGATTTACGGGAAGTCGCGGGTTTTCGTTTACCGGCGATTAAACTTCTTTTATTCAGCGTCTCATCAAAAATGAAAACATTTTTGAAAACTACAAGTCTCATGCATTTTAGTGGTGAAAAAAAAATTTAAAAAATCGTTCAGGAAATGAGTTTACTCCCTGGGTACTTTCTTTGTATACTTTTGACTATACGGGCCGAGTCCGGGATTTACGGGAAGTCGCGGGTTTTCGTTTGCCGGCAATTAAACATCTTTTATTCAGCGTCTCATCAAAAATGAAAACATTTTTAAAAACTACAAGTCTCATGGGCTTTAGTGCTGAAATAATAATTTAAAAAATCGTTCGGGAAATGAGTTTACACCCCGGGTACTTTCTTTGTATACTTTTGACTATACGGGCCGAGTCCGGGATTTACGGGAAGTCGCGGGTTTTCGTTTACCGGCGATTAAACTTCTTTTATTCAGCGTCTCATCAAAAATGAAAACATTTTTGAAAACTACAAGTCTCATGCATTTTAGTGGTGAAAAAATAATTTAAAAATTCCTTCGGGAAATGAGTTTACTCACTGGGTACTTTCTTTGTACACTTTTGACTATACGGGCCAAGCCCGGGATTTGCGGGAAATCGCGGGTTTTTGTTTGCCGGCGATTAAACAACTTTCATTAAGCGTCTCATCAAAAATAAAAACATTTCTGAAAACTACAAGTCTCATGCGTTTTAGTGGTGAAAATTAATTTAAAAAATCGTTCGGGAAATGAGTTTACTCCCTGGGTACTTTCTTTGTATACTTTTGACTATACGGGCCGAGTCCGGGATTTACGGGAAGTCGCGGGTTTTCGTTTGCCGGCAATTAAACTTCTTTTATTCAGCGTCTCATCAAAAATGAAAACATTTTTAAAAACTACAAGTCTCATGGGCTTTAGTGGTGAAATAATAATTTAAAAAATCGTTCGTGAAATGAGTTTACACCCCGGGTACTTTCTTTGTATACTTTTGACTATACGGGCCGAGTCCGGGATTTACGGGAAGTCGCGGGTTTTCGTTTACCGGCGATTAAACTTCTTTTATTCAGCGTCTCATCAAAAATGAGAACATTTTTGAAAACTACAAGTCTCATGCATTTTAGTGGTGAAAAAAAAATTTAAAAAATCGTTCAGGAAATGAGTTTACTCCCTGGGTACTTTCTTTGTATACATTCGACTATACGGGCCAAGCCCGGGATTTACGGGAAATCGCGGGATTTCGTTTGCCGGCGATTAAACCTCTTTTATTAAGCCTCTCATCAAAAATGAAAACATTTTTGAAAACTACAAGTCTCATGCGTTTTAGTGGTGAAAATTAATTTAAAAAATCGTTCGGGAAATGAGTTTACTCCCGGGGTACTTTCTTTGTATACTTTTGACTATACGGGCCGAGTCCGGGATTTACGGGAAGTCGCGGGTTTTCGTTTGCCGGCAATTAAACTTCTTTTATTCAGCGTCTCATCAAAAATGAAAACATTTTTAAAAACTACAAGTCTCATGGGCTTTAGTGGTGAAATAATAATTTAAAAAATCGTTCGGGAAATGAGTTTACACCCCGGGTACTTTCTTTGTATACTTTTGACTATACGGGCCGAGTCCGGGATTTACGGGAAGTCGCGGGTTTTCGTTTACCAGTGATTAAACTTCTTTTATTCAGCGTCTCATCAAAAATGAAAACATTTTTAAAAACTACAAGTCTCATGCGTTTTAGTGGTGAAAATTAATTTAAAAAATCGTTCGGGAAATGAGTTTACTCCCTGGGTACTTTCTTTGTATACTTTTGACTATACGGGCCGAGTCCGGGATTTACGGGAAGTCGCGGGTTTTCGTTTACCGGCGATTAAACTTCTTTTATTCAGCGTCTCATCAAAAATGAAAACATTTTTGAAAACTACAAGTCTCATGCGTTTTAGTGGTGAAAAAAAAATTTAAAAAATCGTTCAGGAAATGAGTTTACTCCCTGGGTACTTTCTTTGTATACATTCGACTATACGGGCCAAGCCCGGGATTTACGGGAAATCGCGGGATTTCGTTTGCCGGCGATTAAACCTCTTTTATTAAGCCTCTCATCAAAAATGAAAACATTTTTGAAAACTGCAAGTCTCATGCGTTTTAGTGGTGAAAAGATAATTGAAAAAATCCTTTCGGAAATGAGTTTACTCACAGGGTACTTTCTTTGTATACATTCGACTATACGGGCCAAGCCCGGGATTTACGGGAAATCGCGGGTTTTTGTTTGCCGGCGATTAAACAACTTTCATTAAGCGTCTCATCAAAAATGAAAACATTTCTGAAAACTACAAGTCTCATGCGTTTTAGTGGTGAAAATTAATTTAAAAATCGTTCGGGAAATGAGTTTACTCCCTGGGTACTTTCTTTGTATACTTTTGACTATACGGGCCGAGTCCGGGATTTACGGGAAGTCGCGGGTTTTCGTTTGCCGCCAATTAAACTTCTTTTATTCAGCGTCTCATCAAAAATGAAAACATTTTTGAAAACTACAAGTCTCATGCGTTTTAGTGGTGAAAAAATAATTTAAAAATTCGTTAGGGAAATGAGTTTACTCACTGGGTACTTTCCTTGTATACTTTTGACTATACGGGCCGAGACCGGGATTTACGGGAAATCGCGGGTTTTCGTTTGCGGGCAATTAAACTTCTTTTATTCAGCGTCTCATCAAAAATGAAAACATTTTTAAAAACTACAAGTCTCATGGGCTTTAGTGGTGAAATAATAATTTAAAAAATCGTTCGGGAAATGAGTTTACACCCCGGGTACTTTCTTTGTATACTTTTGACTATACGGGCCGAGTCCGAGATTTACGGGAAGTCGCGGGTTTTCGTTTACCGGCGATAAACTTCTTTTATTCAGCGTCTCATCAAAAATGAAAACATTTTTGAAAACTACAAGTCTCATGCATTTTAGTGGTGAAAAAAAAATTTAAAAAATCGTTCAGGAAATGAGTTTACTCCCTGGGTACTTTCTTTGTATACTTTTGACTATACGGGCCGAGTCCGGGATTTACGGGAAGTCGCGGGTTTTCGTTTGCCGGCAATTAAACTTCTTTTATTCAGCGTCTCATCAAAAATGAAAACATTTTTAAAAACTACAAGTCTCATGGGCTTTAGTGCTGAAATAATAATTTAAAAAATCGTTCGGGAAATGAGTTTACACCCCGGGTACTTTCTTTGTATACTTTTGACTATACGGGCCGAGTCCGGGATTTACGGGAAATCGCGGGATTTCGTTTGCCGGCGATTAAACCTCTTTTATTAAGCCTCTCATCAAAAATGAAAACATTTTTGAAAACTACAAGTCTCATGCGTTTTAGTGGTGAAAATTAATTTAAAAAATCGTTCGGGAAATGAGTTTACTCCCGGGGTACTTTCTTTGTATACTTTTGACTATACGGGCCGAGTCCGGGATTTACGGGAAGTCGCGGGTTTTCGTTTGCCGGCAATTAAACTTCTTTTATTCAGCGTCTCATCAAAAATGAAAACATTTTTAAAAACTACAAGTCTCATGGGCTTTAGTGGTGAAATAATAATTTAAAAAATCGTTCGGGAAATGAGTTTACACCCCGGGTACTTTCTTTGTATACTTTTGACTATACGGGCCGAGTCCGGGATTTACGGGAAGTCGCGGGTTTTCGTTTACCAGCGATTAAACTTCTTTTATTCAGCGTCTCATCAAAAATGAAAACATTTTTAAAAACTACAAGTCTTATGCGTTTTAGTGGTGAAAATTAATTTAAAAAATCGTTCGGGAAATGAGTTTACTCCCTGGGTACTTTCTTTGTATACTTTTGACTATACGGGCCGAGTCCGGGATTTACGGGAAGTCGCGGGTTTTCGTTTACCGGCGATTAAACTTCTTTTATTCAGCGTCTCATCAAAAATGAAAACATTTTTGAAAACTACAAGTCTCATGCGTTTTAGTGGTGAAAAAAAAATTTAAAAAATCGTTCAGGAAATGAGTTTACTCCCTGGGTACTTTCTTTGTATACATTCGACTATACGGGCCAAGCCCGGGATTTACGGGAAATCGCGGGATTTCGTTTGCCGGCGATTAAACCTCTTTTATTAAGCCTCTCATCAAAAATGAAAACATTTTTGAAAACTGCAAGTCTCATGCGTTTTAGTGGTGAAAAGATAATTGAAAAAATCCTTTCGGAAATGAGTTTACTCACAGGGTACTTTCTTTGTATACATTCGACTATACGGGCCAAGCCCGGGATTTACGGGAAATCGCGGGTTTTTGTTTGCCGGCGATTAAACAACTTTCATTAAGCGTCTCATCAAAAATGAAAACATTTCTGAAAACTACAAGTCTCATGCGTTTTAGTGGTGAAAATTAATTTAAAAATCGTTCGGGAAATGAGTTTACTCCCTGGGTACTTTCTTTGTATACTTTTGACTATACGGGCCGAGTCCGGGATTTACGGGAAGTCGCGGGTTTTCGTTTGCCGCCAATTAAACTTCTTTTATTCAGCGTCTCATCAAAAATGAAAACATTTTTGAAAACTACAAGTCTCATGCGTTTTAGTGGTGAAAAAATAATTTAAAAATTCGTTAGGGAAATGAGTTTACTCACTGGGTACTTTCCTTGTATACTTTTGACTATACGGGCCGAGACCGGGATTTACGGGAAATCGCGGGTTTTCGTTTGCGGGCAATTAAACTTCTTTTATTCAGCGTCTCATCAAAAATGAAAACATTTTTAAAAACTACAAGTCTCATGGGCTTTAGTGGTGAAATAATAATTTAAAAAATCGTTCGGGAAATGAGTTTACACCCCGGGTACTTTCTTTGTATACTTTTGACTATACGGGCCGAGTCCGAGATTTACGGGAAGTCGCGGGTTTTCGTTTACCGGCGATAAACTTCTTTTATTCAGCGTCTCATCAAAAATGAAAACATTTTTGAAAACTACAAGTCTCATGCATTTTAGTGGTGAAAAAAAAATTAAAAAAATCGTTCAGGAAATGAGTTTACTCCCTGGGTACTTTCTTTGTATACTTTTGACTATACGGGCCGAGTCCGGGATTTACGGGAAGTCGCGGGTTTTCGTTTGCCGGCAATTAAACTTCTTTTATTCAGCGTCTCATCAAAAGTGAAAACATTTTTAAAAACTACAAGTCTCATGGGCTTTAGTGCTGAAATAATAATTTAAAAAATCGTTCGGGAAATGAGTTTACACCCCGGGTACTTTCTTTGTATACTTTTGACTATACGGGCCGAGTCCGGGATTTACGGGAAGTCGCGGGTTTTCGTTTACCGGCGATTAAACTTCTTTTATTCAGCGTCTCATCAAAAATGAAAACATTTTTGAAAACTGCAAGTCTCATGCGTTTTAGTGGTGAAAAAAAAATTTAAAAAATCGTTCAGGAAATGAGTTTACTCCCTGGGTACTTTCTTTGTATACATTCGACTATACGGGCCAATCCCGGGGTTTACGGGAAATGGCGGGTTTTCGTTTGCCGGCGATTAAACTTCTTTTATTCAGCGTCTCATCAAAAATAAAAACATTTTTGAAAACTACAAGTCTCAAGCCTTTTAGTGGTGAAAAGATAATTTAAAAAATCGTTTTGGAAATGAGTTTACTTACAGGGTACTTTCTTTGTATACATTCGACTATACGGGCCAAGCCGGGGATTTACGGGAAATCGCGGGTTTTCGTTTGCCGGCGATTAAACCACTTTCATTAAGCGTCTCATCAAAAATGAAAACATTTCTGAAAACTACAAGTCTCATGCATTTTAGTGGTGAAAAAATAATTTAAAAATTCCTTCGAGAAATGAGTTTACTCACTGGGTACTTTCCTTGTATACTTTTGACTATACGGGCCGAGTCCGGGATTTACGGGAAATCGCGGGTTTTCGTTTGCCGGCGATTAAACTTCTTTTATTCTGCGTCTCATCAAAAATGAAACCATTTTTAAAAACTACAAGTCTCATGGGCTTTAGTGGTGAAATAATAATTTAAAAAATCGTTCGGGAAATGAGTTTACACCCCGGGTACTTTCTTTGTATACTTTTGACTATACGGGCCGAGTCCGAGATTTACGGGAAGTCGCGGGTTTTCGTTTACCGGCGATAAACTTCTTTTATTCAGCGTCTCATCAAAAATGAAAACATTTTTGAAAACTACAAGTCTCATGCATTTTAGTGGTGAAAAAAAAATTTAAAAAATCGTTCAGGAAATGAGTTTACTCCCTGGGTACTTTCTTTGTATACTTTTGACTATACGGGCCGAGTCCGGGATTTACGGGAAGTAGCGGGTTTTCGTTTGCCGGCAATTAAACTTCTTTTATTCAGCGTCTCATCAAAAATGAAAACATTTTTAAAAACTACAAGTCTCATGGGCTTTAGTGCTGAAATAATAATTTAAAAAATCGTTCGGGAAATGAGTTTACACCCCGGGTACTTTCTTTGTATACTTTTGACTATACGGGCCGAGTCCGGGATTTACGGGAAGTCGCAGGTTTTCGTTTACCGGCGATTAAACTTCTTTTATTCAGCGTCTCATCAAAAATGAAAACATTTTTGAAAACTACAAGTCTCATGCGTTTTAGTGGTGAAAAAAAAATTTAAAAAATCGTTCAGGAAATGAGTTTACTCCCTGGGTACTTTCTTTGTATACATTCAACTATACGGGCCAAGCCCGGGGTTTACGGGAAATGGCGGGTTTTCGTTTGCCGGCGATTAAACTTCTTTTATTCAGCGTCTCATCAAAAATAAAAACATTTTTGAAAACTACAAGTCTCAAGCCTTTTAGTGGTGAAAAGATAATTTAAAAAATCGTTTTGGAAATGAGTTTACTCACAGGGTACTTTCTTTGTATACATTCGACTATACGGGCCAAGCCGGGGATTTACGGGAAATCGCGGGTTTTCGTTTGCCGGCGATTAAACCACTTTCATTAAGCGTCTCATCAAAAATGAAAACATTTCTGAAAACTACAAGTCTCATGCATTTTAGTGGTGAAAAAATAATTTAAAAATTCCTTCGAGAAATGAGTTTACTCACTGGGTACTTTCCTTGTATACTTTTGACTATACGGGCCGAGTCCGGGATTTACGGGAAATCGCGGGTTTTCGTTTGCCGGCGATTAAACTTCTTTTATTCTGCGTCTCATCAAAAATGAAACCATTTTTAAAAACTACAAGTCTCATGGGCTTTAGTGGTGAAATAATAATTTAAATAATCGTTTGGGAAATGAGTTTACTCCCTGGGTACTTTCTTTGTATACTTTTGACTATACGGGCCGAGTCCGGGATTTACGGGAAATCGCGGGTTTTCGTTTGTTGGCGATTAAACTTCTTTTATTCAGCGTCTCAGCAAAAATGAAAACATTTTTAAAAACTACAAGTCTCATGGGCTTTAGTGGTAAAATATAAATTTAAAAAATCGTTTGGGAAATGAGTTTACTCCCCGGGTACTTTCTTTGTATACTTTTGACTATACGGGCCGAGTCCGGGATTTACGGGAAATCGCAGGTTTTCGTTTGCCGGCGATTAAACTTCTTTTATTCAGCGTCTCATCAAAAATGAAAACATTTTTGAAAACTACAAGTCTGATGCCTTTTAGTGGTGAAAAAATAATTTAAAAAATCGTTCGGGAAATGAGTTTACACCCTGGGTACTTTCTTTGTATACTTTTGACTATACGGGCCAAGCCCGGGATTTACGGGAAATCGCGGGTTTTCGTTTGCCGGCGATTAAACTTCTTTTATTCAGCGTCTCATCAAAAATGAAAACATTTTTGAAAACTACAAGTCTCATGCGTTTTAGTGGTGAAAAAATAATTTAAAAAATCGTTCGGGGAAATGAGTTTACTCCCTGGGTACTTTCTTTGTATACTTTTGACTATACGGGCCAAGCCGGGATTTACGGGAAATCGCGGTTTTTCGTTTGCCGTCGATTAAACCACTTTCATTAAGCGTCTCATCAAAAATGAAAACATTTCTGAAAACTACAAGTCTCATGCATTTTAGTGGTGAAAAAATAATTTAAAAAATCGTTCGGGAAATGAGTTTACTCCCTGGGTACTTTCTTTGTATACTTTTGACTATGCGGGCCGAGTCCGGGGTTTACGGGAAATGGCGGGTTTTCGTTTGCCGGCGATTAAACTTCTTTTATTCAGCGTCTCATCAAAAATGAAAACATTTTTGAAAACTACAAGTCTCATGCGTTTTAGTGGTGAAAAAATAATTTAAAAAATCGTTCGGGGAAATGAGTTTACTCCCTGGGTACTTTCTTTGTATATTTTTGACTATACGGGCCAAGCCGGGATTTACGGGAAATCGCGGTTTTTCGTTTGCCGTCGATTAAACCATCTTCATTAAGCGTCTCATCAAAAATGAAAACATTTCTGAAAACTACAAGTCTCATGCATTTTAGTGGTGAAAAAATAATTTAAAAAATCGTTCGGGAAATGAGTTTACTCCCTGGGTACTTTCTTTGTATACTTTTGACTATGCGGGCCGAGTCCGGGGTTTACGGGAAATGGCGGGTTTTCGTTTGCCGGCGATTAAACTTCTTTTATTCAGCGTCTCATCAAAAATAAAAACATTTTTGAAAACTACAAGTCTCAAGCCTTTTAGTGGTGAAAAGATAATTTAAAAAATCGTTTTGGAAATGAGTTTACTCACAGGGTACTTTCTTTGTATACATTCGACTATACGGGCCAAGCCGGGGATTTACGGGAAATCGCGGGTTTTCGTTTGCCGGCGATTAAACCACTTTCATTAAGCGTCTCATCAAAAATGAAAACATTTCTAAAAACTACAAGTCTCATGCATTTTAGTGGTGAAAAAATAATTTAAAAATTCCTTCGGGAAATGAGTTTACTCACTGGGTACTTTCTTTGTACACTTTTGACTATACGGGCCAAGCCCGGGATTTGCGGGAAATCGCGGGTTTTTGTTTGCCGGCGATTAAACAACTTTCATTAAGCGTCTCATCAAAAATAAAAACATTTCTGAAAACTACAAGTCTCATGCGTTTTAGTGGTGAAAATTAATTTAAAAAATCGTTCGGGAAATGAGTTTACTCCCTGGGTACTTTCTTTGTATACTTTTGACTATACGGGCCGAGTCCGGGATTTACGGGAAGTCCCGGGTTTTCGTTTGCCGGCAATTAAACTTCTTTTATTCAGCGTCTCATCAAAAATGAAAACATTTTTAAAAACTACAAGTCTCATGGGCTTTAGTGGTGAAATAATAATTTAAAAAATCGTTCGTGAAATGAGTTTACCCCCCGGGTACTTTCTTTGTATACTTTTGACTATACGGGCCGAGTCCGGGATTTACGGGAAGTCGCGGGTTTTCGTTTACCGGCGATTAAACGTCTTTTATTCAGCGTCTCATCAAAAATGAGAACATTTTTGAAAACTACAAGTCTCATGCGTTTTAGTGGTGAAAATTAATTTAAAAAATCGTTCGGGAAATGAGTTTACTCCCTGGGTACTTTCTTTGTATACTTTTGACTATACGGGCCGAGTCCGGGATTTACGGGAAGTCCCGGGTTTTCGTTTGCCGGCAATTAAACTTCTTTTATTCAGCGTCTCATCAAAAATGAAAACATTTTTAAAAACTACAAGTCTCATGGGCTTTAGTGGTGAAATAATAATTTAAAAAATCGTTCGTGAAATGAGTTTACACCCCGGGTACTTTCTTTGTATACTTTTGACTATACGGGCCGAGTCCGGGATTTACGGGAAGTCGCGGGTTTTCGTTTACCGGCGATTAAACGTCTTTTATTCAGCGTCTCATCAAAAATGAGAACATTTTTGAAAACTACAAGTCTCATGCATTTTAGTGGTGAAAAAAAAATTTAAAAAATCGTTCAGGAAATGAGTTTACTCCCTGGGTACTTTCTTTGTATACATTCGACTATACGGGCCAAGCCCGGGATTTATGGGAAATCGCGGGATTTCGTTTGCCGGCGATTAAACCTCTTTTATTAAGCCTCTCATCAAAAATGAAAACATTTTTGAAAACTACAAGTCTCATGCGTTTTAGTGGTGAAAATTAATTTAAAAAATCGTTCGGGAAATGAGTTTACTCCCTGGGTACTTTCTTTGTATACTTTTGACTATACGGGCCGAATCCGGGATTTACGGGAAGTCGCGGGTTTTCGTTTGCCGGCAATTAAACTTCTTTTATTCAGCGTCTCATCAAAAATGAAAACATTTTCAAAAACTGCAAGTCTCATGGGCTTTAGTGGTGAAATAATAATTTAAAAAATCGTTCGGGAAATGAGTTTACACCCCGGGTACTTTCTTTGTATACTTTTGACTATACGGGCCGAGTCCGGGATTTACGGGAAGTAGCGGGTTTTCGTTTACCGGCGATTAAACTTCTTTTATTCAGCGTCTCATCAAAAATGAAAACATTTTTGAAAACTACAACTCTCATGCGTTTTAGTGGTGAAAAAAAATTTTAAAAAATCGTTCAGGAAATGAGTTTACTCCCTGGGTACTTTCTTTGTATACATTCGACTATACGGGCCAAGCCCGGGATTTACGGGAAATCGCGGGATTTCGTTTGCCGGCGATTAAACCTCTTTTATTAAGCCTCTCATCAAAAATGAAAACATTTTTGAAAACTGCAAGTCTCATGCGTTTTAGTGGTGAAAAGATAATTGAAAAAATCCTTTCGGAAATGAGTTTACTCACAGGGTACTTTCTTTGTATACATTCGACTATACGGGCCAAGCCCGGGATTTACGGGAAATCGCGGGTTTTTGTTTGCCGGCGATTAAACAACTTTCATTAAGCGTCTCATCAAAAATGAAAACATTTCTGAAAACTACAAGTCTCATGCGTTTTAGTGGTGAAAATTAATTTAA
The DNA here is from genome assembly GCF_029227915.1 of Hydractinia symbiolongicarpus. Classification (NCBI taxonomy): domain Eukaryota; kingdom Metazoa; phylum Cnidaria; class Hydrozoa; order Anthoathecata; family Hydractiniidae; genus Hydractinia; species Hydractinia symbiolongicarpus. The sequence continues at coordinate 24,878,469 of NC_079888.1, read as the reverse complement.
AAATCGTTCGGGAAATGAGTTTACTCCCTGGGTACTTTCTTTGTATACTTTTGACTATACGGGCCGAGTCCGGGATTTACGGGAAGTCGCGGGTTTTCGTTTGCCGGCAATTAAACTTCTTTTATTCAGCGTCTCATCAAAAATGAAAACATTTTTGAAAACTACAAGTCTCATGCGTTTTAGTGGTGAAAAAATAATTTAAAAAATCGTTCGGGAAATGAGTTTACTCCCTGGGTACTTTCTTTGTATACTTTTGACTATACGGGCCGAATCCGGGATTTACGGGAAGTCGCGGGTTTTCGTTTGCCGGCAATTAAACTTCTTTTATTCAGCGTCTCATCAAAAATGAAAACATTTTCAAAAACTGCAAGTCTCATGGGCTTTAGTGGTGAAATAATAATTTAAAAAATCGTTCGGGAAATGAGTTTACACCCCGGGTACTTTCTTTGTATACTTTTGACTATACGGGCCGAGTCCGGGATTTACGGGAAGTAGCGGGTTTTCGTTTACCGGCGATTAAACTTCTTTTATTCAGCGTCTCATCAAAAATGAAAACATTTTTGAAAACTACAAGTCTCATGCGTTTTAGTGGTGAAAAAAAATTTTAAAAAATCGTTCAGGAAATGAGTTTACTCCCTGGGTACTTTCTTTGTATACATTCGACTATACGGGCCAAGCCCGGGATTTACGGGAAATCGCGGGATTTCGTTTGCCGGCGATTAAACCTCTTTTATTAAGCCTCTCATCAAAAATGAAAACATTTTTGAAAACTGCAAGTCTCATGCGTTTTAGTGGTGAAAAGATAATTGAAAAAATCCTTTCGGAAATGAGTTTACTCACAGGGTACTTTCTTTGTATACATTCGACTATACGGGCCAAGCCCGGGATTTACGGGAAATCGCGGGTTTTTGTTTGCCGGCGATTAAACAACTTTCATTAAGCGTCTCATCAAAAATGAAAACATTTCTGAAAACTACAAGTCTCATGCGTTTTAGTGGTGAAAATTAATTTAAAAATCGTTCGGGAAATGAGTTTACTCCCTGGGTACTTTCTTTGTATACTTTTGACTATACGGGCCGAGTCCGGGATTTACGGGAAGTCGCGGGTTTTCGTTTGCCGGCAATTAAACTTCTTTTATTCAGCGTCTCATCAAAAATGAAAACATTTTTGAAAACTACAAGTCTCATGCGTTTTAGTGGTGAAAAAATAATTTAAAAATTCGTTAGGGAAATGAGTTTACTCACTGGGTACTTTCCTTGTATACTTTTGACTATACGGGCCGAGACCGGGATTTACGGGAAATCGCGGGTTTTCGTTTGCGGGCGATTAAACTTCTTTTATTCAGCGTCTCATCAAAAATGAAAACATTTTTAAAAACTACAAGTCTCATGGGCTTTAGTGGTGAAATAATAATTTAAAAAATCGTTCGGGAAATGAGTTTACACCCCGGGTACTTTCTTTGTATACTTTTGACTATACGGGCCGAGTCCGAGATTTACGGGAAGTCGCGGGTTTTCGTTTACCGGCGATAAACTTCTTTTATTCAGCGTCTCATCAAAAAAGAAAACATTTTTGAAAACTACAAGTCTTATGCATTTTAGTGGTGAAAAAAAAATTTAAAAAATCGTTCAGGAAATGAGTTTACTCCCTGGGTACTTTCTTTGTATACTTTTGACTATACGGGCCGAGTCCGGGATTTACGGGAAGTCGCGGGTTTTCGTTTGCCGGCAATTAAACTTCTTTTATTCAGCGTCTCATCAAAAATGAAAACATTTTTAAAAACTACAAGTCTCATGGGCTTTAGTGCTGAAATAATAATTTAAAAAATCGTTCGGGAAATGAGTTTACACCCCGGGTACTTTCTTTGTATACTTTTGACTATACGGGCCGAGTCCGGGATTTACGGGAAGTCGCGGGTTTTCGTTTACCGGCGATTAAACTTCTTTTATTCAGCGTCTCATCAAAAATGAAAACATTTTTGAAAACTACAAGTCTCATGCGTTTTAGTGGTGAAAAAAAAATTTAAAAAATCGTTCAGGAAATGAGTTTACTCCCTGGGTACTTTCTTTGTATACATTCGACTATACGGGCCAAGCCCGGGATTTACGGGAAATCGCGGGTTTTCGTTTGCCGGCGATTAAACCTCTTTTATTAAGCCTCTCATCAAAAATGAAAACATTTTTGAAAACTGCAAGTCTCATGCGTTTTAGTGGTGAAAAGATAATTGAAAAAATCCTTTCGGAAATGAGTTTACTCACAGGGTACTTTCTTTGTATACTTTTGACTATACGGGCCGAGTCCGGGATTTACGGGAAGTCGCGGGTTTTTGTTTACCGGCGATTAAACTTCTTTTATTCAGCGTCTCATCAAAAATGAAAACATTTTTGCAAACTACAAGTCTCATGCGTTTTAGTGGTGAAAAAATAATTTAAAAAATCGTTCGGGAAATGAATTTACTCCCTGGGTACTTTCTTTGTATACTTTTGACTATGCGGGTCGAGTCCGGGGTTTACGGGAAATGGCGGGTTTTCGTTTGCCGGCGATTAAACTTCTTTTATTCAGCGTCTCATCAAAAATAAAAACATTTTTGAAAACTACAAGTCTCAAGCCTTTTAGTGGTGAAAAGATAATTTAAAAAATCGTTTTGGAAATGAGTTTACTCACAGGGTACTTTCTTTGTATACATTCGACTATATGGGCTAAGCCGGGGATTTACGGGAAATCGCGGGTTTTCGTTTGCCGGCGATTAAACCACTTTCATTAAGCGTCTCATCAAAAATGAAAACATTTCTGAAAACTACAAGTCTCATGCATTTTAGTGGTGAAAAAATAATTTAAAAATTCCTTCGGGAAATGAGTTTACTCACTGGGTACTTTCCTTGTATACTTTTGACTATACGGGCCGAGTCCGGGATTTACGGGAAATCGCGAGTTTTCGTTTGCCGGCGATTAAACTTCTTTTATTCTGCGTCTCATCAAAAATGAAAACATTTTTAAAAACTACAAGTCTCATGGGCTTTAGTGGTGAAATAATAATTTAAATAATCGTTTGGGAAATGAGTTTACTCCCTGGGTACTTTCTTTGTATACTTTTGACTATACGGGCCGAGTCCGGGATTTACGGGAAGTCGCAGGTTTTCGATTGCCGGCGATTAAACTTCTTTTATTCAGCGTCTCATCAAAAATGAAAACATTTTTGAAAACTACAAGTCTCATGCGTTTTAGTGGTGAAAAAATAATTTAAAAAATCGTTCGGGAAATGAGTTTACACCCTGGGTACTTTCTTCGTATACTTTTGACTATACGGGCCGAGTCCGGGATTTACGGGAAACCGCAGGTTTTCGTTTGCCGGCGATTAAACTTCTTTTAGTCAGCGTCTCATCAAAAATGAAAACATTTTTGAAAACTACAAGTCTCATGCGTTTTAGTGGTGAAAAAATAATTTAAAAATTCGTTAGGGAAATGAGTTTACTCACTGGGTACTTTCCTCGTATACTTTTGACTATACGATCCGAGACCGGGATTTACGGGAAATCGCGGGTTTTCGTTTGCCGGCGATTAAACTTCTTTTATTCAGCGTCTCAGCAAAAATGAAAACATTTTTAAAAACTACAAGTCTCATGGGCTTTAGTGGTAAAATATAAATTTAAAAAATCGTTTGGGAAATGAGTTTACTCCCCGGGTACTTTCTTTGTATACTTTTGACTATACGGGCCGAGTCCGGGATTTACGGGAAATCGCAGGTTTTCGTTTGCCGGCGATTAAACTTCTTTTATTCAGCGTCTCATCAAAAATGAAAACATTTTTGAAAACTACAAGTCTCATGCCTTTTAGTGGTGAAAAAATAATTTAAAAAATCGTTCGGGAAATGAGTTTACACCCTGGGTACTTTCTTTGTATACTTTTGACTATACGGGCCAAGCCCGGGATTTACGGGAAATCGCGGGTTTTCGTTTGCCGGCGATTAAACTTCTTTTATTCAGCGTCTCATCAAAAATGAAAACATTTTTGAAAACTACAAGTCTCATGCGTTTTAGTGGTGAAAAAATAATTTAAAAAATCGTTCGGGGAAATGAGTTTACTCCTTGGGTACTTTCTTTGTATACTTCTGACTATACGGGCCAAGCCGGGATTTACGGGAAATCGCGGTTTTTCGTTTGCCGGCGATTAAACCACTTTCATTAAGCGTCTCATCAAAAATGAAAACATTTCTGAAAACTACAAGTCTCATGCATTTTAGTGGTGAAAAAAAAATTTAAAAAATCGTTCAGGAAATGAGTTTACTCCCTGGGTACTTTCTTTGTGTACATTCGACTATACGGGCCAAGCCGGGGATTTACGGGAAATCGCGGGATTTCGTTTGCCGGCGATTAAACAACTTTCATTAAGGGTCTCATCAAAAATGAAAACATTTCTGAAAACTACAAGTCTCATGCGTTTTAGTGGTGAAAATTAATTTAAAAAATCGTTCGGGAAATGAGTTTACTCCCTGGGTACTTTCTTTGTATACTTTTGACTATACGGGCCGAGTCCGGGATTTACGGGAAGTCGCGGGTTTTCGTTTCCCGGCAATTAAACTTCTTTTATTCAGCGTCTCATCAAAAATGAAAACATTTTTGAAAACTACAAGTCTCATGCGTTTTAGTGGTGAAAAAATAATTTAAAAATTCGTTAGGGAAATGAGTTTACTCACTGGGTACTTTCCTTGTATACTTTTGACTATACGGGCCGAGACCGGGATTTACGGGAAATCGCGGGTTTTCGTTTACCGGCGATTAAACTTCTTTTATTCAGCGTCTCATCAAAAATGAAAACATTTTTGAAAACTACAAGTCTCATGCGTTTTAGTGGTGAAAAAAAAATTTAAATAATCGTTCGGGAAATGAGTTTACTTCCTGGGTACTTTCTTTGTGTACATTCGACTATACGGGCCAAGCCCGGGATTTACGGGAAATCGCGGGATTTCGTTTGCCGGAGATTAAACCTCTTTTATTAAACCTCTCATCAAAAATGAAAACATTTTTGAAAACTGCAAGTCTCATGCGTTTTAGTGGTGAAAAGATAATTGAAAAAATCGTTTCGGAAATGAGTTTACTCACAGGGTACTTTCTTTGTATACATTCAACTATACGGGCCAAGCCCGGGATTTACGGGAAATCGCGGGTTTTTGTTTGCCGGCGATTAAACAACTTTCATTAAGCGTCTCATCAAAAATAAAAACATTTCTGAAAACTACAAGTCTCATGCATTTTAGTGGTGAAAAAAAATTTAAAAAATCGTTCAGGAAATGAGTTTACTTCCTGGGTACTTTCTTTGTATACATTCGACTATACGGGCCAAGCCCGGGATTTACGGGAAATCGCGGGATTTCCTTTGCCGGCGATTAAACAACTTTCATTAAGGGTCTCATCAAAAATGAAAACATTTCTGAAAACTACAAGTCTCATGCGTTTTAGTGGTGAAAATTAATTTAAAAAATCGTTCGGGAAATGAGTTTACTCCCTGGGTACTTTCTTTGTATACTTTTGACTATACGGGCCGAGTCCGGGATTTACGGGAAGTCGCGGGTTTTCGTTTCCCGGCAATTAAACTTCTTTTATTCAGCGTCTCATCAAAAATGAAAACATTTTTGAAAACTACAAGTCTCATGCGTTTTAGTGGTGAAAAAATAATTTAAAAATTCGTTAGGGAAATGAGTTTACTCACTGGGTACTTTCCTTGTATACTTTTGACTATACGGGCCGAGACCGGGATTTACGGGAAATCGCGGGTTTTCGTTTGCCGGCGATTAAACTTCTTTTATTCAGCGTCTCATCAAAAATGAAAACATTTTTGAAAACTACAAGTCTCATGCGTTTTAGTGGTGAAAAAAAAATTTAAATAATCGTTCGGGAAATGAGTTTACTCCCTGGGTACTTTCTTTGTGTACATTCGACTATACGGGCCAAGCCCGGGATTTACGGGAAATCGCGGGATTTCGTTTGCCGGCGATTAAACCTCTTTTATTAAACCTCTCATCAAAAATGAAAATATTTTTGAAAACTGCAAGTCTCATGCGTTTTAGTGGTGAAAAGATAATTGAAAAAATCGTTTCGGAAATGAGTTTACTCACAGGGTACTTTCTTGGTATACATTCAACTATACGGGCCAAGCCCGGGATTTACGGGAAATCGCGGGTTTTTGTTTGCCGGCGATTAAACAACTTTCATTAAGCGTCTCATCAAAAATAAAAACATTTCTGAAAACTACAAGTCTCATGCGTTTTAGTGGTGAAAATTAATTTAAAAAATCGTTCGGGAAATGAGTTTACTCCCTGAGTACTTTCTTTGTATACTTTTGACTATACGGGCCGAGTCCGGGATTTACGGGAAGTCGCGGGTTTTCGTTTGCCGGCAATTAAACTTCTTTTATTCAGCGTCTCATCAAAAATGAAAACATTTTTAAAAACTACAAGTCTCATGGGCTTTAGTGGTGAAATAATAATTTAAAAAATCGTTCGGGAAATGAGTTTACACCCCGGGTACTTTCTTTGTATACTTTTGACTATACGGGCCGAGTCCGGGATTTACGGGAAGTCGCGGGTTTTCGTTTACCGGCGATTAAACTTCTTTTATTCAGCGTCTCATCGAAAATGAGAACATTTTTGAAAACTACAAGTCTCATGCATTTTAGTGGTGAAAAAAAAATTTAAAAAATCGTTCAGGAAATGAGTTTACTCCCTGGGTACTTTCTTTGTATACATTCAACTATACGGGCCAAGCCCGGGATTTACGGGAAATCGCGGGATTTCGTTTGCCGGCGATTAAACCTCTTTTATTAAGCCTCTCATCAAAAATGAAAACATTTTTGAAAACTACAAGTCTCATGCGTTTTAGTGGTGAAAATTAATTTAAAAAATCGTTCGGGAAATGAGTTTACTTCCTGGGTACTTTCTTTGTATACTTTTGACTATACGGGCCGAGTCCGGGATTTACGGGAAGTGGCGGGTTTTCGTTTGCCGGCAATTAAACTTCTTTTATTCAGCGTCTCATCAAAAATGAAAACATTTTTAAAAACTACAAGTCTCATGGGCTTTAGTGGTGAAGTAATAATTTAAAAAATCGTTCGGGAAATGAGTTTACACCCCGGGTACTTTCTTTGTATACTTTTGACTATACGGGCCGAGTCTGGGATTTACGGGAAGTCGCGGGTTTTCGTTTACCGGCGATTAAACTTCTTTTATTCAGCGTCTCATCAAAAATGAAAACATTTTTGAAAACTACAAGTGTCATGCGTTTTAGTGGTGAAAATTAATTTAAAAAATCGTTCGGGAAATGAGTTTACTCCCTGGGTACTTTCTTTGTATACTTTTGACTATACGGGCCGAGTCCGGGATTTACGGGAAGTCGCGGGTTTTCGTTTGCCGGCAATTAAACTTCTTTTATTCAGCGTCTCATCAAAAATGAAAACATTTTTAAAAACTACAAGTCTCATGGGCTTTAGTGGTGAAATAATAATTTAAAAAATCGTTCGGGAAATGAGTTTACACCCCGGGTACTTTCTTTGTATACTTTTGACTATACGGGCCGAGTCCGGGATTTACGGGAAGTCGCGGGTTTTCGTTTACCGGCGATTAAACTTCTTTTATTCAGCGTCTCATCAAAAATGAAAACATTTTTAAAAACTACAAGTCTCATGGGCTTAAGTGGTGAAATAATAATTCAAAAAATCGTTCGGGAAATGAGTTTACACCCCGGGTACTTTCTTTGTATACTTTTGACTATACGGGCCGAGTCCGGGATTTACGGGAAGTCGCGGGTTTTCGTTTACCGGCGATTAAACTTCTTTTATTCAGCGTCTCATCAAAAATGAAAACATTTTTGAAAACTACAAGTCTCATGCGTTTTAGTGGTGAAAAAAAATTTAAAAAATCGTTCAGGAAATGAGTTTACTCCCTGGGTACTTTCTTTGTATACATTCGACTATACGGGCCAAGCCCGGGATTTACGGGAAATCGCGGGATTTCGTTTGCCGGCGATTAAACCTCTTTTATTAAGCCTCTCATCAAAAATGAAAACATTTTTGAAAACTGCAAGTCTCATGCGTTTTAGTGGTGAAAAGATAATTAAAAAAATCCTTTCGGAAATGAGTTTACTCACAGGGTACTTTCTTTGTATACATTCGACTATACGGGCCAAGCCCGGGATTTACGGGAAATCGCGGGTTTTTGTTTGCCGGCGATTAAACAACTTTTATTCAGCGTCTCATCAAAAATGAAAACATTTTTAAAAACTACAAGTCTCATGGGCTTTAGTGGTGAAATAATAATTTAAAAATTCGTTCGGGAAATGAGTTTACTCCCTGGGTACTTTCTTTGTATACTTTTGACTATACGGGCCGAGTCCGGGATTTACGGGAAGTCGCGGGTTTTCGTTTGCCGGCAATTAAACTTCTTTTATTCAGCGTCTCATCAAAAATGAAAACATTTTTAAAAACTACAAGTCTCATGGGCTTTAGTGGTGAAATAATAATTTAAAAAATCGTTCGGGAAATGAGTTTACACCCCGGGTACTTTCTTTGTATACTTTTGACTATACGGGCCGAGTCCGGGATTTACGGGAAGTCGCGGGTTTTCGTTTACCGGCGATTAAACTTCTTTTATTCAGCGTCTCATCAAAAATGAAAACATTTTTAAAAACTACAAGTCTCATGGGCTTAAGTGGTGAAATAATAATTTAAAAAATCGTTCGGGAAATGAGTTTACACCCCGGGTACTTTCTTTGTATACTTTTGACTATACGGGCCGAGTCCGGGATTTACGGGAAGTCGCGGGTTTTCGTTTACCGGCGATTAAACTTCTTTTATTCAGCGTCTCATCAAAAATGAAAACATTTTTAAAAACTACAAGTCTCATGGGCTTAAGTGGTGAAATAATAATTTAAAAAATCGTTCGGGAAATGAGTTTACACCCCGGGTACTTTCTTTGTATACTTTTGACTATACGGGCCGAGTCCGGGATTTACGGGAAGTCGCGGGTTTTCGTTTACCGGCGATTAAACTTCTTTTATTCAGCGTCTCATCAAAAATGAAAACATTTTTGAAAACTACAAGTCTCATGCGTTTTAGTGGTGAAAAAAAATTTAAAAAATCGTTCAGGAAATGAGTTTACTCCCTGGGTACTTTCTTTGTATACATTCGACTATACGGGCCAAGCCCGGGATTTACGGGAAGTCGCGGGTTTTCGTTTACCGGCGATTAAACTTCTTTTATTCAGCGTCTCATCAAAAATGAAAACATTTTTAAAAACTACAAGTCTCATGGGCTTAAGTGGTGAAATAATAATTTAAAAAATCGTTCGGGAAATGAGTTTACACCCCGGGTACTTTCTTTGTATACTTTTGACTATACGGGCCGAGTCCGGGATTTACGGGAAGTCGCGGGTTTTCGTTTACCGGCGATTAAACTTCTTTTATTCAGCGTCTCATCAAAAATGAAAACATTTTTAAAAACTACAAGTCTCATGGGCTTAAGTGGTGAAATAATAATTTAAAAATCGTTCGGGAAATGAGTTTACACCCCGGGTACTTTCTTTGTATACTTTTGACTATACGGGCCGAGTCCGGGATTTACGGGAAGTCGCGGGTTTTCGTTTACCGGCGATTAAACTTCTTTTATTCAGCGTCTCATCAAAAATGAAAACATTTTTGAAAACTACAAGTCTCATGCGTTTTAGTGGTGAAAAAAAATTTAAAAAATCGTTCAGGAAATGAGTTTACTCCCTGGGTACTTTCTTTGTATACATTCGACTATACGGGCCAAGCCCGGGATTTACGGGAAATCGCGGGATTTCGTTTGCCGGCGATTAAACTTCTTTTATTCAGCGTCTCATCAAAAATGAAAACATTTTTGAAAACTACAAGTCTCATGCCTTTTAGTGGTGAAAAAATAATTTAAAAAATCGTTCGGAAAATGAGTTTACTCCCTGGGTACTTTCTTTGTATACTTTTGACTATGCGGGTCGAGTCCGGGGTTTACGGGAAATGGCGGGTTTTCGTTTGCCGGCGTTTAAACTTCTTTTATTCAGCGTCTCATCAAAAATGAAAACATTTTTGAAAACTACAAGTCTCAAGCCTTTTAGTGGTGAAAAGATAATTTAAAAAATCGTTTTGGAAATGAGTTTACTCCCTGGGTACTTTCTTTGTATACATTCAACTATACGGGCCAAGCCCGGGATTTACGGGAAATCGCGGGATTTCGTTTGCCGGCGATTAAACGTCTTTTATTAAGCCTCTCATCAAAAATGAAAACATTTTTGAAAACTACAAGTCTCATGCGTTTTAGTGGTGAAAATTAATTTAAAAAATCGTTCGGGAAATGAGTTTACTTCCTGGGTACTTTCTTTGTATACTTTTGACTATACGGGCCGAGTCCGGGATTTACGGGAAGTGGCGGATTTTCGTTTGCCGGCAATTAAACTTCTTTTATTCAGCGTCTCATCAAAAATGAAAACATTTTTAAAAACTACAAGTCTCATGGGCTTTAGTGGTGAAGTAATAATTTAAAAAATCGTTCGGGAAATGAGTTTACACCCCGGGTACTTTCTTTGTATACTTTTGACTATACGGGCCGAGTCTGGGATTTACGGGAAGTCGCGGGTTTTCGTTTACCGGCGATTAAACTTCTTTTATTCAGCGTCTCATCAAAAATGAAAACATTTTTGAAAACTACAAGTGTCATGCGTTTTAGTGGTGAAAATTAATTTAAAAAATCGTTCGGGAAATGAGTTTACTCCCTGGGTACTTTCTTTGTATACTTTTGACTATACGGGCCAAGCCCGGGATTTACGGGAAATCGCGGGATTTCGTTTGCCGGCGATTAAACCTCTTTTATTAAGCCTCTCATCAAAAATGAAAACATTTTTGAAAACTACAAGTCTCATGCGTTTTAGTGGTGAAAATTAATTTAAAAAATCGTTCGGGAAATGAGTTTACTTCCTGGGTACTTTCTTTGTATACTTTTGACTATACGGGCCGAGTCCGGGATTTACGGGAAGTGGCGGGTTTTCGTTTGCCGGCAATTAAACTTCTTTTATTCAGCGTCTCATCAAAAATGAAAACATTTTTAAAAAATTACAAGTCTCATGGGCTTTAGTGGTGAAGTAATAATTTAAAAAATCGTTCGGGAAATGAGTTTACACCCCGGGTACTTTCTTTGTATACTTTTGACTATACGGGCCGAGTCTGGGATTTACGGGAAGTCGCGGGTTTTCGTTTACCGGCGATTAAACTTCTTTTATTCAGCGTCTCATCAAAAATGAAAACATTTTTGAAAACTACAAGTGTCATGCGTTTTAGTGGTGAAAATTAATTTAAAAAATCGTTCGGGAAATGAGTTTACTCCCTGGGTACTTTCTTTGTATACTTTTGACTATACGGGCCGAGTCCGGGATTTACGGGAAGTCGCGGGTTTTCGTTTGCCGGCAATTAAACTTCTTTTATTCAGCGTCTCATCAAAAATGAAAACATTTTTAAAAACTACAAGTCTCATGGGCTTTAGTGGTGAAATAATAATTTAAAAAATCGTTCGGGAAATGAGTTTACACCCCGGGTACTTTCTTTGTATACTTTTGACTATACGGGCCGAGTCCGGGATTTACGGGAAGTCGCGGGTTTTCGTTTACCGGCGATTAAACTTCTTTTATTCAGCGTCTCATCAAAAATGAAAACATTTTTAAAAACTACAAGTCTCATGGGCTTAAGTGGTGAAATAATAATTTAAAAAATCGTTCGGGAAATGAGTTTACACCCCGGGTACTTTCTTTGTATACTTTTGACTATACGGGCCGAGTCCGGGATTTACGGGAAGTCGCGGGTTTTCGTTTACCGGCGATTAAACTTCTTTTATTCAGCGTCTCATCAAAAATGAAAACATTTTTGAAAACTACAAGTCTCATGCGTTTTAGTGGTGAAAAAAAATTTAAAAAATCGTTCAGGAAATGAGTTTACTCCCTGGGTACTTTCTTTGTATACATTCGACTATACGGGCCAAGCCCGGGATTTACGGGAAATCGCGGGATTTCGTTTGCCGGCGATTAAACCTCTTTTATTAAGCCTCTCATCAAAAACGAAAACATTTTTGAAAACTGCAAGTCTCATGCGTTTTAGTGGTGAAAAGATAATTAAAAAAATCCTTTCGGAAATGAGTTTACTCACAGGGTACTTTCTTTGTATACATTCGACTATACGGGCCAAGCCCGGGATTTACGGGAAATCGCGGGTTTTTGTTTGCCGGCGATTAAACAACTTTTATTCAGCGTCTCATCAAAAATGAAAACATTTTTAAAAACTACAAGTCTCATGGGCTTTAGTGGTGAAATAATAATTTAAAAAATCGTTCGGGAAATGAGTTTACACCCCGGGTACTTTCTTTGTATACTTTTGACTATACGGGCCGAGTCCGGGATTTACGGGAAGTCGCGGGTTTTCGTTTACCGGCGATTAAACTTCTTTTATTCAGCGTCTCATCAAAAATGAAAACATTTTTGAAAACTACAAGTGTCATGCGTTTTAGTGGTGAAAATTAATTTAAAAATTCGTTCGGGAAATGAATTTACTCCCTGGGTACTTTCTTTGTATACTTTTGACTATACGGGCCGAGTCCGGGATTTACGGGAAGTCGCGGGTTTTCGTTTGCCGGCAATTAAACTTCTTTTATTCAGCGTCTCATCAAAAATGAAAACATTTTTAAAAACTACAAGTCTCATGGGCTTTAGTGGTGAAATAATAATTTAAAAAATCGTTCGGGAAATGAGTTTACACCCCGGGTACTTTCTTTGTATACTTTTGACTATACGGGCCGAGTCCGGGATTTACGGGAAGTCGCGGGTTTTCGTTTACCGGCGATTAAACTTCTTTTATTCAGCGTCTCATCAAAAATGAAAACATTTTTAAAAACTACAAGTCTCATGGGCTTAAGTGGTGAAATAATAATTTAAAAAATCGTTCGGGAAATGAGTTTACACCCCGGGTACTTTCTTTGTATACTTTTGACTATACGGGCCGAGTCCGGGATTTACGGGAAGTCGCGGGTTTTCGTTTACCGGCGATTAAACTTCTTTTATTCAGCGTCTCATCAAAAATGAAAACATTTTTAAAAACTACAAGTCTCATGGGCTTAAGTGGTGAAATAATAATTTAAAAATCGTTCGGGAAATGAGTTTACACCCCGGGTACTTTCTTTGTATACTTTTGACTATACGGGCCGAGTCCGGGATTTACGGGAAGTCGCGGGTTTTCGTTTACCGGCGATTAAACTTCTTTTATTCAGCGTCTCATCAAAAATGAAAACATTTTTGAAAACTACAAGTCTCATGCGTTTTAGTGGTGAAAAAAAATTTAAAAAATCGTTCAGGAAATGAGTTTACTCCCTGGGTACTTTCTTTGTATACATTCGACTATACGGGCCAAGCCCGGGATTTACGGGAAATCGCGGGATTTCGTTTGCCGGCGATTAAACCTCTCTTATTAAGCCTCTCATCAAAAATGAAAACATTTTTGAAAACTGCAAGTCTCATGCGTTTTAGTGGTGAAAAGATAATTAAAAAAATCCTTTCGGAAATGAGTTTACTCACAGGGTACTTTCTTTGTATACATTCGACTATACGGGCCAAGCCCGGGATTTACGGGAAATCGCGGGTTTTTGTTTGCCGGCGATTAAACAACTTTTATTCAGCGTCTCATCAAAAATGAAAACATTTTTAAAAACTACAAGTGTCATGGGCTTTAGTGGTGAAATAATAATTTAAAAAATCGTTCGGGAAATGAGTTTACACCCCGGGTACTTTCTTTGTATACTTTTGACTATACGGGCCGAGTCCGGGATTTACGGGAAGTCGCGGGTTTTCGTTTACCGGCGATTAAACTTCTTTTATTCAGCGTCTCATCAAAAATGAGAACATTTTTGAAAACTACAAGTCTCATGCATTTTAGTGGTGAAAAAAAAATTTAAAAAATCGTTCAGGAAATGAGTTTACTCCCTGGGTACTTTCTTTGTATACATTCGACTATACGGGCCAAGCCCGGGATTTACGGGAAATCGCGGGATTTCGTTTGCCGGCGATTAAACTTCTTTTATTCAGCGTCTCATCAAAAATGAAAACATTTTTGAAAACTACAAGTCTCATGCCTTTTAGTGGTGAAAAAATAATTTAAAAAATCGTTCGGAAAATGAGTTTACTCCCTGGGTACTTTCTTTGTATACTTTTGACTATGCGGGTCGAGTCCGGGGTTTACGGGAAATGGCGGGTTTTCGTTTGCCGGCGTTTAAACTTCTTTTATTCAGCGTCTCATCAAAAATGAAAACATTTTTGAAAACTACAAGTCTCAAGCCTTTTAGTGGTGAAAAGATAATTTAAAAAATCGTTTTGGAAATGAGTTTACTCACAGGGTACTTTCTTTGTATACATTCGACTATACGCGCCAAGCCGGGGATTTACGGGAAATCGCGGGTTTTCGTTTGCCGGCGATTAAACCACTTTCATTAAGCGTCTCATCAAAAATGAAAACATTTCTGAAAACTACAAGTCTCATGCATTTTAGTGGTGAAAAAATAATTTAAAAATTCCTTCGAGAAATGAGTTTACTCACTGGGTACTTTCCTTGTATACTTTTGACTATACGGGCCGAGTCCGGGATTTACGGGAAGTCGCGGGTTTTCGTTTACCGGCGATTAAACTTCTTTTATTCAGCGTCTCATCAAAAATGAGAACATTTTTGAAAACTACAAGTCTCATGCATTTTAGTGGTGAAAAAAAAATTTAAAAAATCGTTCAGGAAATGAGTTTACTCCCTGGGTACTTTCTTTGTATACTTTTGACTATACGGGCACAGTCCGGGATTTACGGGAAGTCGCGGGTTTTCGTTTGCCGGCAATTAAACTTCTTTTATTCAGCGTCTCATCAAAAATGAAAACATTTTTAAAAACTACATGTCTCATGGGCTTTAGTGGTGAAATAATAATTTAAAAAAACGTTCGGGAAATGAGTTTACACCCTGGGTACTTTCTTTGTATACTTTTGACTATACGGGCCAAGCCCGGGATTTACGGGAAATCGCGGGATTTCGTTTGCCGGCGATTAAACCTCTTTTATTAAGCCTCTCATCAAAAATGAAAACATTTTTGAAAACTACAAGTCTCATGCGTTTTAGTGGTGAAAATTAATTTAAAAAATCGTTCGGGAAATGAGTTTACTTCCTGGGTACTTTCTTTGTATACTTTTGACTATACGGGCCGAGTCCGGGATTTACGGGAAGTGGCGGGTTTTCGTTTGCCGGCAATTAAACTTCTTTTATTCAGCGTCTCATCAAAAATGAAAACATTTTTAAAAACTACAAGTCTCATGGGCTTTAGTGGTGAAGTAATAATTTAAAAAATCGTTCGGGAAATGAGTTTACACCCCGGGTACTTTCTTTGTATACTTTTGACTATACGGGCCGAGTCTGGGATTTACGGGAAGTCGCGGGTTTTCGTTTACCGGCGATTAAACTTCTTTTATTCAGCGTCTCATCAAAAATGAAAACATTTTTGAAAACTACAAGTGTCATGCGTTTTAGTGGTGAAAATTAATTTAAAAAATCGTTCGGGAAATGAGTTTACTCCCTGGGTACTTTCTTTGTATACTTTTGACTATACGGGCCGAGTCCGGGATTTACGGGAAGTCGCGGGTTTTCGTTTGCCGGCAATTAAACTTCTTTTATTCAGCGTCTCATCAAAAATGAAAACATTTTTAAAAACTACAAGTCTCATGGGCTTTAGTGGTGAAATAATAATTTAAAAAATCGTTCGGGAAATGAGTTTACACCCCGGGTACTTTCTTTGTATACTTTTGACTATACGGGCCGAGTCCGGGATTTACGGGAAGTCGCGGGTTTTCGTTTACCGGCGATTAAACTTCTTTTATTCAGCGTCTCATCAAAAATGAAAACATTTTTAAAAACTACAAGTCTCATGGGCTTAAGTGGTGAAATAATAATTTAAAAAATCGTTCGGGAAATGAGTTTACACCCCGGGTACTTTCTTTGTATACTTTTGACTATACGGGCCGAGTCCGGGATTTACGGGAAGTCGCGGGTTTTCGTTTACCGGCGATTAAACTTCTTTTATTCAGCGTCTCATCAAAAATGAAAACATTTTTGAAAACTACAAGTCTCATGCGTTTTAGTGGTGAAAAAAAATTTAAAAAATCGTTCAGGAAATGAGTTTACTCCCTGGGTACTTTCTTTGTATACATTCGACTATACGGGCCAAGCCCGGGATTTACGGGAAATCGCGGGATTTCGTTTGCCGGCGATTAAACCTCTTTTATTAAGCCTCTCATCAAAAATGAAAACATTTTTGAAAACTGCAAGTCTCATGCGTTTTAGTGGTGAAAAGATAATTAAAAAAATCCTTTTGGAAATGAGTTTACTCACAGGGTACTTTCTTTGTATACATTCGACTATACGGGCCAAGCCCGGGATTTACGGGAAATCGCGGGTTTTTGTTTGCCGGCGATTAAACAACTTTTATTCAGCGTCTCATCAAAAATGAAAACATTTTTAAAAACTACAAGTCTCATGGGCTTTAGTGGTGAAATAATAATTTAAAAAATCGTTCGGGAAATGAGTTTACACCCCGGGTACTTTCTTTGTATACTTTTGACTATACGGGCCGAGTCCGGGATTTACGGGAAGTCGCGGGTTTTCGTTTACCGGCGATTAAACTTCTTTTATTCAGCGTCTCATCAAAAATGAAAACATTTTTGAAAACTACAAGTGTCATGCGTTTTAGTGGTGAAAATTAATTTAAAAATTCGTTCGGGAAATGAGTTTACTCCCTGGGTACTTTCTTTGTATACTTTTGACTATACGGGCCGAGTCCGGGATTTACGGGAAGTCGCGGGTTTTCGTTTGCCGGCAATTAAACTTCTTTTATTCAGCGTCTCATCAAAAATGAAAACATTTTTAAAAACTACAAGTCTCATGGGCTTTAGTGGTGAAATAATAATTTAAAAAATCGTTCGGGAAATGAGTTTACACCCCGGGTACTTTCTTTGTATACTTTTGACTATACGGGCCGAGTCCGGGATTTACGGGAAGTCGCGGGTTTTCGTTTACCGGCGATTAAACTTCTTTTATTCAGCGTCTCATCAAAAATGAAAACATTTTTAAAAACTACAAGTCTCATGGGCTTAAGTGGTGAAATAATAATTTAAAAAATCGTTCGGGAAATGAGTTTACACCCCGGGTACTTTCTTTGTATACTTTTGACTATACGGGCCGAGTCCGGGATTTACGGGAAGTCGCGGGTTTTCGTTTACCGGCGATTAAACTTCTTTTATTCAGCGTCTCATCAAAAATGAAAACATTTTTAAAAACTACAAGTCTCATGGGCTTAAGTGGTGAAATAATAATTTAAAAAATCGTTCGGGAAATGAGTTTACACCCCGGGTACTTTCTTTGTATACTTTTGACTATACGGGCCGAGTCCGGGATTTACGGGAAGTCGCGGGTTTTCGTTTACCGGCGATTAAACTTCTTTTATTCAGCGTCTCATCAAAAATGAAAACATTTTTGAAAACTACAAGTCTCATGCGTTTTAGTGGTGAAAAAAAATTTAAAAAATCGTTCAGGAAATGAGTTTACTCCCTGGGTACTTTCTTTGTATACATTCGACTATACGGGCCAAGCCCGGGATTTACGGGAAATCGCGGGATTTCGTTTGCCGGCGATTAAACCTCTTTTATTAAGCCTCTCATCAAAAATGAAAACATTTTTGAAAACTGCAAGTCTCATGCGTTTTAGTGGTGAAAAGATAATTAAAAAAATCCTTTCGGAAATGAGTTTACTCACAGGGTACTTTCTTTGTATACATTCGACTATACGGGCCAAGCCCGGGATTTACGGGAAATCGCGGGTTTTTGTTTGCCGGCGATTAAACAACTTTTATTCAGCGTCTCATCAAAAATGAAAACATTTTTAAAAACTACAAGTGTCATGGGCTTTAGTGGTGAAATAATAATTTAAAAAATCGTTCGGGAAATGAGTTTACACCCCGGGTACTTTCTTTGTATACTTTTGACTATACGGGCCGAGTCCGGGATTTACGGGAAGTGGCGGGTTTTCGTTTACCGGCGATTAAACTTCTTTTATTCAGCGTCTCATCAAAAATGAGAACATTTTTGAAAACTACAAGTCTCATGCATTTTAGTGGTGAAAAAAAAATTTAAAAAATCGTTCAGGAAATGAGTTTACTCCCTGGGTACTTTCTTTGTATACATTCGACTATACGGGCCAAGCCCGGGATTTACGGGAAATCGCGGGATTTCGTTTGCCGGCGATTAAACTTCTTTTATTCAGCGTCTCATCAAAAATGAAAACATTTTTGAAAACTACAAGTCTCATGCCTTTTAGTGGTGAAAAAATAATTTAAAAAATCGTTCGGGAAATGAGTTTACTCCCTGGGTACTTTCTTTGTATACTTTTGACTATGCGGGTCGAGTCCGGGGTTTACGGGAAATGGCGGGTTTTCGTTTGCCGGCGTTTAAACTTCTTTTATTCAGCGTCTCATCAAAAATGAAAACATTTTTGAAAACTACAAGTCTCAAGCCTTTTAGTGGTGAAAAGATAATTTAAAAAATCGTTTTGGAAATGAGTTTACTCACAGGGTACTTTCTTTGTATACATTCGACTATACGCGCCAAGCCGGGGATTTACGGGAAATCGCGGGTTTTCGTTTGCCGGCGATTAAACCACTTTCATTAAGCGTCTCATCAAAAATGAAAACATTTCTGAAAACTACAAGTCTCATGCATTTTAGTGGTGAAAAAATAATTTAAAAATTCCTTCGAGAAATGAGTTTACTCACTGGGTACTTTCCTTGTATACTTTTGACTATACGGGCCGAGTCCGGGATTTACGGGAAGTCGCGGGTTTTCGTTTACCGGCGATTAAACTTCTTTTATTCAGCGTCTCATCAAAAATGAGAACATTTTTGAAAACTACAAGTCTCATGCATTTTAGTGGTGAAAAAAAAATTTAAAAAATCGTTCAGGAAATGAGTTTACTCCCTGGGTACTTTCTTTGTATACTTTTGACTATACGGGCACAGTCCGGGATTTACGGGAAGTCGCGGGTTTTCGTTTGCCGGCAATTAAACTTCTTTTATTCAGCGTCTCATCAAAAATGAAAACATTTTTAAAAACTACATGTCTCATGGGCTTTAGTGGTGAAATAATAATTTAAAAAAACGTTCGGGAAATGAGTTTACACCCTGGGTACTTTCTTTGTGTACTTTTGACTATACGGGCCGAGTCCGGGATTTACGGGAAGTCGCGGGTTTTCGTTTACCGGCGATTAAACTTCTTTTATTCAGCGTCTCATCAAAAATGAGAACATTTTTGAAAACTACAAGTCTCATGCATTTTAGTGGTGAAAAAAAAATTTAAAAAATCGTTCAGGAAATGAGTTTACTCCCTGGGTACTTTCTTTGTATACATTCGACTATACGGGCCAAGCCCGGGATTTACGGGAAATCGCGGGATTTCGTTTGCCGGCGATTAAACTTCTTTTATTCAGCGTCTCATCAAAAATGAAAACATTTTTGAAAACTACAAGTCTCATGCCTTTTAGTGGTGAAAAAATAATTTAAAAAATCGTTCGGGAAATGAGTTTACTCCCTGGGTACTTTCTTTGTATACTTTTGACTATGCGGGTCGAGTCCGGGGTTTACGGGAAATGGCGGGTTTTCGTTTGCCGGCGTTTAAACTTCTTTTATTCAGCGTCTCATCAAAAATGAAAACATTTTTGAAAACTACAAGTCTCAAGCCTTTTAGTGGTGAAAAGATAATTTAAAAAATCGTTTTGGAAATGAGTTTACTCACAGGGTACTTTCTTTGTATACATTCGACTATACGCGCCAAGCCGGGGATTTACGGGAAATCGCGGGTTTTCGTTTGCCGGCGATTAAACCACTTTCATTAAGCGTCTCATCAAAAATGAAAACATTTCTGAAAACTACAAGTCTCATGCATTTTAGTGGTGAAAAAATAATTTAAAAATTCCTTCGAGAAATGAGTTTACTCACTGGGTACTTTCCTTGTATACTTTTGACTATACGGGCCGAGTCCGGGATTTACGGGAAGTCGCGGGTTTTCGTTTACCGGCGATTAAACTTCTTTTATTCAGCGTCTCATCAAAAATGAGAACATTTTTGAAAACTACAAGTCTCATGCATTTTAGTGGTGAAAAAAAAATTTAAAAAATCGTTCAGGAAATGAGTTTACTCCCTGGGTACTTTCTTTGTATACTTTTGACTATACGGGCACAGTCCGGGATTTACGGGAAGTCGCGGGTTTTCGTTTGCCGGCAATTAAACTTCTTTTATTCAGCGTCTCATCAAAAATGAAAACATTTTTAAAAACTACATGTCTCATGGGCTTTAGTGGTGAAATAATAATTTAAAAAAACGTTCGGGAAATGAGTTTACACCCTGGGTACTTTCTTTGTATACTTTTGACTATACGGGCCGAGTCCGGGATTTACGGGAAGTCGCGGGTTTTCGTTTACCGGCGATTAAACTTCTTTTATTCAGCGTCTCATCAAAAATGAAAACATTTTTGAAAACTACAAGTCTCATGCGTTTTAGTGGTGAAAAAAAAATTTAAAAAATCGTTCAGGAAATGAGTTTACTCCCTGGGTACTTTCTTTGTATACATTCGACTATACGGGCCAAGCCCGGGATTTACGGGAAATCGCGGGTTTTCGTTTGCCGGCAATTAAACTTCTTTTATTCAGCGTCTCATCAAAAATGAAAACATTTTTAAAAACTACATGTCTCATGGGCTTTAGTGGTGAAATAATAATTTAAAAAAACGTTCGGGAAATGAGTTTACACCCTGGGTACTTTCTTTGTATACTTTTGACTATACGGGCCGAGTCCGGGATTTACGGGAAGTCGCGGGTTTTCGTTTACCGGCGATTAAACTTCTTTTATTCAGCGTCTCATCAAAAATGAGAACATTTTTGAAAACTACAAGTCTCATGCATTTTAGTGGTGAAAAAAAAATTTAAAAAATCGTTCAGGAAATGAGTTTACTCCCTGGGTACTTTCTTTGTATACATTCGACTATACGGGCCAAGCCCGGGATTTACGGGAAATCGCGGGATTTCGTTTGCCGGCGATTAAACTTCTTTTATTCAGCGTCTCATCAAAAATGAAAACATTTTTGAAAACTACAAGTCTCATGCCTTTTAGTGGTGAAAAAATAATTTAAAAAATCGTTCGGGAAATGAGTTTACTCCCTGGGTACTTTCTTTGTATACTTTTGACTATGCGGGTCGAGTCCGGGGTTTACGGGAAATGGCGGGTTTTCGTTTGCCGGCGTTTAAACTTCTTTTATTCAGCGTCTCATCAAAAATGAAAACATTTTTGAAAACTACAAGTCTCAAGCCTTTTAGTGGTGAAAAGATAATTTAAAAAATCGTTTTGGAAATGAGTTTACTCACAGGGTACTTTCTTTGTATACATTCGACTATACGCGCCAAGCCGGGGATTTACGGGAAATCGCGGGTTTTCGTTTGCCGGCGATTAAACCACTTTCATTAAGCGTCTCATCAAAAATGAAAACATTTCTGAAAACTACAAGTCTCATGCATTTTAGTGGTGAAAAAATAATTTAAAAATTCCTTCGAGAAATGAGTTTACTCACTGGGTACTTTCCTTGTATACTTTTGACTATACGGGCCGAGTCCGGGATTTACGGGAAGTCGCGGGTTTTCGTTTACCGGCGATTAAACTTCTTTTATTCAGCGTCTCATCAAAAATGAGAACATTTTTGAAAACTACAAGTCTCATGCATTTTAGTGGTGAAAAAAAAATTTAAAAAATCGTTCAGGAAATGAGTTTACTCCCTGGGTACTTTCTTTGTATACTTTTGACTATACGGGCACAGTCCGGGATTTACGGGAAGTCGCGGGTTTTCGTTTGCCGGCAATTAAACTTCTTTTATTCAGCGTCTCATCAAAAATGAAAACATTTTTAAAAACTACATGTCTCATGGGCTTTAGTGGTGAAATAATAATTTAAAAAAACGTTCGGGAAATGAGTTTACACCCTGGGTACTTTCTTTGTATACTTTTGACTATACGGGCCGAGTCCGGGAATTACGGGAAGTCGCGGGTTTTCGTTTACCGGCGATTAAACTTCTTTTATTCAGCGTCTCATCAAAAATGAAAACATTTTTGAAAACTACAAGTCTCATGCGTTTTAGTGGTGAAAAAAAAATTTAAAAAATCGTTCAGGAAATGAGTTTACTCCCTGGGTACTTTCTTTGTATACATTCGACTATACGGGCCAAGCCCGGGATTTACGGGAAATCGCGGGTTTTCGTTTGCCGGCGATTAAACAACTTTTATTAAGCGTCTCATCAAAAATGAAAACATTTTTAAAAACTACAAGTCTCATGCCTTTTAGTGGTGAAAAAATAATTTAAAAAATCGTTCGGGAAATGAGTTTACTCCCTGGGTACTTTCTTTGTATACTTTTGACTATGCGGGTCGAGTCCGGGGTTTACGGGAAATGGCGGGTTTTCGTTTGCCGGCGTTTAAACTTCTTTTATTCAGCGTCTCATCAAAAATAAAAACATTTTTGAAAACTACAAGTCTCAAGCCTTTTAGTGGTGAAAAGATAATTTAAAAAATCGTTTTGGAAATGAGTTTACTCACAGGGTACTTTCTTTGTATACATTCGACTATACGGGCCAAGCCGGGGATTTACGGGAAATCGCGGGTTTTCGTTTGCCGGCGATTAAACCACTTTCATTAAGCGTCTCATCAAAAATGAAAACATTTCTGAAAACTACAAGTCTCATGCATTTTAGTGGTGAAAAAATAATTTAGAAATTCCTTCGAGAAATGAGTTTACTCACTGGGTACTTTCCTTGTATACTTTTGACTATACGGGCCGAGTCCGGGATTTACGGGAAATCGCGGGTTTTCGTTTGCCGGCGATTAAACTTCTTTTATTCAACGTCTCATCAAAAATGAGAACATTTTTGAAAACTACAAGTCTCATGCATTTTAGTGGTGAAAAAAAAATTTAAAAAATCGTTCAGGAAATGAGTTTACTCCCTGGGTACTTTCTTTGTATACTTTTGACTATACGGGCCGAGTCCGGGATTTACGGGAAGTCGCGGGTTTTCGTTTACCGGCGATTAAACTTCTTTTATTCAGCGTCTCATCAAAAATGAAAACATTTTTGAAAACTACAAGTCTCATGCGTTTTAGTGGTGAAAAAAAAATTTAAAAAATCGTTCAGGAAATGAGTTTACTCCCTGGGTACTTTCTTTGTATACATTCGACTATACGGGCCAAGCCCGGGATTTACGGGAAATCGCGGGTTTTCGTTTGCCGGCGATTAAACCTCTTTTATTAAGCCTCTCATCAAAAATGAAAACATTTTTGAAAACTGCAGTCTCATGCGTTTTAGTGGTGAAAAGATAATTGAAAAAATCCTTTCGGAAATGAGTTTACACACAGGGTACTTTCTTTGTATACATTCGACTATACGGGCCAAGCCCGGGATTTACGGGAAATCGCGGGATTTCGTTTGCCGGCGATTAAACTTCTTTTATTCAGCGTCTCATCAAAAATGAAAACATTTTTGAAAACTACAAGTCTCATGCCTTTTAGTGGTGAAAAAATAATTTAAAAAATCGTTCGGGAAATGAGTTTACTCCCTGGGTACTTTCTTTGTATACTTTTGACTATGCGGGTCGAGTCCGGGGTTTACGGGAAATGGCGGGTTTTCGTTTGCCGGCGTTTAAACTTCTTTTATTCAGCGTCTCATCAAAAATGAAAACATTTTTGAAAACTACAAGTCTCAAGCCTTTTAGTGGTGAAAAGATAATTTAAAAAATCGTTTTGGAAATGAGTTTACTCACAGGGTACTTTCTTTGTATACATTCGACTATACGCGCCAAGCCGGGGATTTACGGGAAATCGCGGGTTTTCGTTTGCCGGCGATTAAACCACTTTCATTAAGCGTCTCATCAAAAATGAAAACATTTCTGAAAACTACAAGTCTCATGCATTTTAGTGGTGAAAAAATAATTTAAAAATTCCTTCGAGAAATGAGTTTACTCACTGGGTACTTTCCTTGTATACTTTTGACTATACGGGCCGAGTCCGGGATTTACGGGAAGTCGCGGGTTTTCGTTTACCGGCGATTAAACTTCTTTTATTCAGCGTCTCATCAAAAATGAGAACATTTTTGAAAACTACAAGTCTCATGCATTTTAGTGGTGAAAAAAAAATTTAAAAAATCGTTCAGGAAATGAGTTTACTCCCTGGGTACTTTCTTTGTATACTTTTGACTATACGGGCACAGTCCGGGATTTACGGGAAGTCGCGGGTTTTCGTTTGCCGGCAATTAAACTTCTTTTATTCAGCGTCTCATCAAAAATGAAAACATTTTTAAAAACTACATGTCTCATGGGCTTTAGTGGTGAAATAATAATTTAAAAAAACGTTCGGGAAATGAGTTTACACCCTGGGTACTTTCTTTGTATACTTTTGACTATACGGGCCGAGTCCGGGAATTACGGGAAGTCGCGGGTTTTCGTTTACCGGCGATTAAACTTCTTTTATTCAGCGTCTCATCAAAAATGAAAACATTTTTGAAAACTACAAGTCTCATGCGTTTTAGTGGTGAAAAAAAAATTTAAAAAATCGTTCAGGAAATGAGTTTACTCCCTGGGTACTTTCTTTGTATACATTCGACTATACGGGCCAAGCCCGGGATTTACGGGAAATCGCGGGTTTTCGTTTGCCGGCGATTAAACAACTTTTATTAAGCGTCTCATCAAAAATGAAAACATTTTTAAAAACTACAAGTCTCATGCCTTTTAGTGGTGAAAAAATAATTTAAAAAATCGTTCGGGAAATGAGTTTACTCCCTGGGTACTTTCTTTGTATACTTTTGACTATGCGGGTCGAGTCCGGGGTTTACGGGAAATGGCGGGTTTTCGTTTGCCGGCGTTTAAACTTCTTTTATTCAGCGTCTCATCAAAAATAAAAACATTTTTGAAAACTACAAGTCTCAAGCCTTTTAGTGGTGAAAAGATAATTTAAAAAATCGTTTTGGAAATGAGTTTACTCACAGGGTACTTTCTTTGTATACATTCGACTATACGGGCCAAGCCGGGGATTTACGGGAAATCGCGGGTTTTCGTTTGCCGGCGATTAAACCACTTTCATTAAGCGTCTCATCAAAAATGAAAACATTTCTGAAAACTACAAGTCTCATGCATTTTAGTGGTGAAAAAATAATTTAGAAATTCCTTCGAGAAATGAGTTTACTCACTGGGTACTTTCCTTGTATACTTTTGACTATACGGGCCGAGTCCGGGATTTACGGGAAATCGCGGGTTTTCGTTTGCCGGCGATTAAACTTCTTTTATTCAACGTCTCATCAAAAATGAGAACATTTTTGAAAACTACAAGTCTCATGCATTTTAGTGGTGAAAAAAAAATTTAAAAAATCGTTCAGGAAATGAGTTTACTCCCTGGGTACTTTCTTTGTATACTTTTGACTATACGGGCCGAGTCCGGGATTTACGGGAAGTCGCGGGTTTTCGTTTACCGGCGATTAAACTTCTTTTATTCAGCGTCTCATCAAAAATGAAAACATTTTTGAAAACTACAAGTCTCATGCGTTTTAGTGGTGAAAAAAAAATTTAAAAAATCGTTCAGGAAATGAGTTTACTCCCTGGGTACTTTCTTTGTATACATTCGACTATACGGGCCAAGCCCGGGATTTACGGGAAATCGCGGGTTTTCGTTTGCCGGCGATTAAACCTCTTTTATTAAGCCTCTCATCAAAAATGAAAACATTTTTGAAAACTGCAGTCTCATGCGTTTTAGTGGTGAAAAGATAATTGAAAAAATCCTTTCGGAAATGAGTTTACACACAGGGTACTTTCTTTGTATACATTCGACTATACGGGCCAAGCCCGGGATTTACGGGAAATCGCGGGTTTTTGTTTGCCGGCGATTAAACAACTTTTATTAAGCGTCTCATCAAAAATGAAAACATTTCTGAAAACTACAAGTCTCATGCGTTTTAGTGGTGAAAATTAATTTAAAAAATCGTTCGGGAAATGAGTTTACTCCCTGGGTACTTTCTTTGTATACTTTTGACTATACGGGCCAAGCCCGGGATTTACGGGAAATTGCGGGTTTTCGTTTGCCGGCGATTAAACTTCTTTTATTCAGCGTCTCATCAAAAATGAAAACATGTTTGAAAACTACAAGTCTCATGCCTTTTAGTGGTGAAAAAATAATTTAAAAAATCGTTCGGGAAATGAGTTTACTCCCTGGGTACTTTCTTTGTATACTTTTGACTATGCAGGTCGAGTCCGGGGTTTACGGGAAATGGCGGGTTTTCGTTTGCCGGCGTTTAAACTTCTTTTATTCAGCGTCTCATCAAAAATAAAAACATTTTTGAAAACTACAAGTCTCATGGGCTTAAGTGGTGAAATAATAATTTAAAAAATCGTTCGGGAAATGAGTTTACACCCCGGGTACTTTCTTTGTATACTTTTGACTATACGGGCCGAGTCCGGGATTTACGGGAAGTCACGGGTTTTCGTTTACCGGCGATTAAACTTCTTTTATTCAGCGTCTCATCAAAAATGAAAACATTTTTGCAAACTACAAGTCTCATGCGTTTTAGTGGTGAAAAAAAATTTAAAAAATCGTTCAGGAAATGAGTTTACTCCCTGGGTACTTTCTTTGTATACATTCGACTATACGGGCCAAGCCCGGGATTTACGGGAAATCGCGGGATTTCGTTTGCCGGCGATTAAACCTCTTTTATTAAGCCTCTCATCAAAAATAAAAACATTTTTGAAAACTGCAAGTCTCATGCGTTTTAGTGGTGAAAAGATAATTAAAAAAATCCTTTCGGAAATGAGTTTACTCACAGGGTACTTTCTTTGTATACATTCGACTATACGGGCCAAGCCCGGGATTTACGGGAAATCGCGGGTTTTTGTTTGCCGGCGATTAAACAACTTTTATTCAGCGTCTCATCAAAAATGAAAACATTTTTAAAAACTACAAGTCTCATGGGCTTTAGTGGTGAAATAATAATTTAAAAAATCGTTCGGGAAATGAGTTTACACCCCGGGTACTTTCTTTGTATACTTTTGACTATACGGGCCGAGTCCGGGATTTACGGGAAGTCGCGGGTTTTCGTTTACCGGCGATTAAACTTCTTTTATTCAGCGTCTCATCAAAAATGAGAAAATTTTTAAAAACTACAAGTCTCATGCATTTTAGTGGTGAAAAAAAAATTTAAAAAATCGTTCAGGAAATGAGTTTACTCCCTGGGTACTTTCTTTGTATACATTCGACTATACGGGCCAAGCCCGGGATTTACGGGAAATCGCGGGATTTCGTTTGCCGGCGATTAAACTTCTTTTATTCAGCGTCTCATCAAAAATGAAAACATTTTTGAAAACTACAAGTCTCATGCCTTTTAGTGGTGAAAAAATAATTTAAAAAATCGTTCGGGAAATGAGTTTACTCCCTGGGTACTTTCTTTGTATACTTTTGACTATGCGGGTCGAGTCCGGGGTTTACGGGAAATGGTGGGTTTTCGTTTGCCGGCGTTTAAACTTCTTTTATTCAGCGTCTCATCAAAAATGAAAACATTTTTGAAAACTACAAGTCTCAAGCCTTTTAGTGGTGAAAAGATAATTTAAAAAATCGTTTTGGAAATGAGTTTACTCACAGGGTACTTTCTTTGTATACATTCGACTATACGCGCCAAGCCGGGGATTTACGGGAAATCGCGGGTTTTCGTTTGCCGGCGATTAAACCACTTTCATTAAGCGTCTCATCAAAAATGAAAACATTTCTGAAAACTACAAGTCTCATGCATTTTAGTGGTGAAAAAATAATTTAAAAATTCCTTCGAGAAATGAGTTTACTCACTGGGTACTTTCCTTGTATACTTTTGACTATACGGGCCGAGTCCGGGATTTACGGGAAGTCGCGGGTTTTCGTTTACCGGCGATTAAACTTCTTTTATTCAGCGTCTCATCAAAAATGAGAACATTTTTGAAAACTACAAGTCTCATGCATTTTAGTGGTGAAAAAAAAATTTAAAAAATCGTTCAGGAAATGAGTTTACTCCCTGGGTACTTTCTTTGTATACTTTTGACTATACGGGCACAGTCCGGGATTTACGGGAAGTCGCGGGTTTTCGTTTGCCGGCAATTAAACTTCTTTTATTCAGCGTCTCATCAAAAATGAAAACATTTTTAAAAACTACATGTCTCATGGGCTTTAGTGGTGAAATAATAATTTAAAAAAACGTTCGGGAAATGAGTTTACACCCTGGGTACTTTCTTTGTATACTTTTGACTATACGGGCCGAGTCCGGGATTTACGGGAAGTCGCGGGTTTTCGTTTACCGGCGATTAAACTTCTTTTATTCAGCGTCTCATCAAAAATGAAAACATTTTTGAAAACTACAAGTCTCATGCGTTTTAGTGGTGAAAAAAAAATTTAAAAAATCGTTCAGGAAATGAGTTTACTCCCTGGGTACTTTCTTTGTATACATTCGACTATACGGGCCAAGCCCGGGATTTACGGGGAATCGCGGGTTTTCGTTTGCCGGCGATTAAACCTCTTTTATTAAGCCTCTCATCAAAAATGAAAACATTTTTGAAAACTGCAGTCTCATGCGTTTTAGTGGTGAAAAGATAATTGAAAAAATCCTTTCGGAAATGAGTTTACTCACAGGGTACTTTCTTTGTATACTTTTGACTATACGGGCCAAGCCCGGGATTTACGGGAAATTGCGGGTTTTCGTTTGCCGGCGATTAAACTTCTTTTATTCAGCGTCTCATCAAAAATGAAAACATTTTTGAAAACTACAAGTCTCATGCCTTTTAGTGGTGAAAAAATAATTTAAAAAATCGTTCGGGAAATGAGTTTACTCCCTGGGTACTTTCTTTGTATACTTTTGACTATGCGGGTCGAGTCCGGGGTTTACGGGAAATGGCGGGTTTTCGTTTGCCGGCGTTTAAACTTCTTTTATTCAGCGTCTCATCAAAAATAAAAACATTTTTGAAAACTACAAGTCTCAAGCCTTTTAGTGGTGAAAAGATAATTTAAAAAATCGTTTTGGAAATGAGTTTACTCACAGGGTACTTTCTTTGTATACATTCGACTATACGGGCCAAGCCGGGGATTTACGGGAAATCGCGGGTTTTCGTTTGCCGGCGATTAAACCACTTTCATTAAGCGTCTCATCAAAAATGAAAACATTTCTGAAAACTACAAGTCTCATGCATTTTAGTGGTGAAAAAATAATTTAGAAATTCCTTCGAGAAATGAGTTTACTCACTGGGTACTTTCCTTGTATACTTTTGACTATACGGGCCGAGTCCGGGATTTACGGGAAATCGCGGGTTTTCGTTTGCCGGCGATTAAACTTCTTTTATTCAGCGTCTCATCAAAAATGAGAACATTTTTGAAAACTACAAGTCTCATGCATTTTAGTGGTGAAAAAAAAATTTAAAAAATCGTTCAGGAAATGAGTTTACTCCCTGGGTACTTTCTTTGTATACTTTTGACTATACGGGCCGAGTCCGGGATTTACGGGAAGTCGCGGGTTTTCGTTTACCGGCGTTTAAACTTCTTTTATTCAGCGTCTCATCAAAAATAAAAACATTTTTGAAAACTACAAGTCTCAAGCCTTTTAGTGGTGAAAAAAAAATTTAAAAAATCGTTCAGGAAATGAGTTTACTCCCTGGGTACTTTCTTTGTATACATTCGACTATACGGGCCAAGCCCGGGATTTACGGGAAATCGCGGGTTTTCGTTTGCCGGCGATTAAACCTCTTTTATTAAGCCTCTCATCAAAAATGAAAACATTTTTGAAAACTGCAGTCTCATGCGTTTTAGTGGTGAAAAGATAATTGAAAAAATCCTTTCGGAAATGAGTTTACTCACAGGGTACTTTCTTTGTATACATTCGACTATACGGGCCAAGCCCGGGATTTACGGGAAATCGCGGGTTTTTGTTTGCCGGCGATTAAACAACTTTTATTAAGCGTCTCATCAAAAATGAAAACATTTCTGAAAACTACAAGTCTCATGCGTTTTAGTGGTGAAAATTAATTTAAAAAATCGTTCGGGAAATGAGTTTACTCCCTGGGTACTTTCTTTGTATACTTTTGACTATACGGGCCAAGCCCGGGATTTACGGGAAATTGCGGGTTTTCGTTTGCCGGCGATTAAACTTCTTTTATTCAGCGTCTCATCAAAAATGAAAACATTTTTGAAAACTACAAGTCTCATGCCTTTTAGTGGTGAAAAAATAATTTAAAAAATCGTTCGGGAAATGAGTTTACTCCCTGGGTACTTTCTTTGTATACTTTTGACTATGCGGGTCGAGTCCGGGGTTTACGGGAAATGGCGGGTTTTCGTTTGCCGGCGTTTAAACTTCTTTTATTCAGCGTCTCATCAAAAATAAAAACATTTTTGAAAACTACAAGTCTCAAGCCTTTTAGTGGTGAAAAGATAATTTAAAAAATCGTTTTGGAAATGAGTTTACTCACAGGGTACTTTCTTTGTATACATTCGACTATACGGGCCAAGCCGGGGATTTACGGGAAATCGCGGGTTTTCGTTTGCCGGCGATTAAACCACTTTCATTAAGCGTCTCATCAAAAATGAAAACATTTCTGAAAACTACAAGTCTCATGCATTTTAGTGGTGAAAAAATAATTTAGAAATTCCTTCGAGAAATGAGTTTACTCACTGGGTACTTTCCTTGTATACTTTTGACTATACGGGCCGAGTCCGGGATTTACGGGAAGTCGCGGGTTTTCGTTTACAGGCGATTAAACTTCTTTTATTCAGCGTCTCATCAAAAATGAAAACATTTTTGAAAACTACAAGTCTCATGCGTTTTAGTGGTGAAAAAAAAATTTAAAAAATCGTTCAGGAAATGAGTTTACTCCCTGGGTACTTTCTTTGTATACATTCGACTATACGGGCCAAGCCCGGGATTTACGGGAAATCGCGGGTTTTCGTTTGCCGGCGATTAAACCTCTTTTATTAAGCCTCTCATCAAAAATGAAAACATTTTTGAAAACTGCAGTCTCATGCGTTTTAGTGGTGAAAAGATAATTGAAAAAATCCTTTCGGAAATGAGTTTACTCACATGGTACTTTCTTTGTATACATTCGACTATACGGGCCAAGCCCGGGATTTACGGGAAATCGCGGGTTTTTGTTTGCCGGCGATTAAACAACTTTCATTAAGCGTCTCATCAAAAATGAAAACATTTCTGAAAACTACAAGTCTCATGCGTTTTAGTGGTGAAAATTAATTTAAAAAATCGTTCGGGAAATGAGTTTACTCCCTGGGTACTTTCTTTGTATACTTTTGACTATACGGGCCAAGCCCGGGATTTACGGGAAATTGCGGGTTTTTGTTTGCCGGCGATTAAACAACTTTCATTAAGCGTCTCATCAAAAATGAAAACATTTCTGAAAACTACAAGTCTCATGCGTTTTAGTGGTGAAAATTAATTTACAAAATCGTTCGGGAAATGAGTTTACTCCCTGGGTACTTTCTTTGTATACTTTTGACTATACGGGCCAAGCCCGGGATTTACGGGAAATTGCGGGTTTTCGTTTGCCGGCGATTAAACTTCTTTTATTCAGCGTCTCATCAAAAATGAAAACATTTTTGAAAACTACAAGTCTCATGCCTTTTAGTGGTGAAAAAATAATTTAAAAAATCGTTCGGGAAATGAGTTTACTCCCTGGGTACTTTCTTTGTATACTTTTGACTATGCGGGTCGAGTCCGGGGTTTACGGGAAATGGCGGGTTTTCGTTTGCCGGCGTTTAAACTTCTTTTATTCAGCGTCTCATCAAAAATAAAAACATTTTTGAAAACTACAAGTCTCAAGCCTTTTAGTGGTGAAAAGATAATTTAAAAAATCGTTTTGGAAATGAGTTTACTCACAGGGTACTTTCTTTGTATACATTCGACTATACGGGCCAAGCCGGGGATTTACGGGAAATCGCGGGTTTTCGTTTGCCGGCGATTAAACCACTTTCATTAAGCGTCTCATCAAAAATGAAAACATTTCTGAAAACTACAAGTCTCATGCATTTTAGTGGTGAAAAAATAATTTAGAAATTCCTTCGAGAAATGAGTTTACTCACTGGGTACTTTCCTTGTATACTTTTGACTATACGGGCCGAGTCCGGGATTTACGGGAAATCGCGGGTTTTCGTTTGCCGGCGATTAAACTTCTTTTATTCTGCGTCTCATCAAAAATGAAACCATTTTTAAAAACTACAAGTCTCATGGGCTTTAGTGGTGAAATAATAATTTAAATAATCGTTTGGGAAATGAGTTTACTCCCTGGGTACTTTCTTTGTATACTTTTGACTATACGGGCCGAGTCCGGGATTTACGGGAAGTCGCAGGTTTTCGTTTGCCGGCGATTAAACTTCTTTTATTCAGCGTCTCATCAAAAATGAAAACATTTTTGAAAACTACAAGTCTCATGCGTTTTAGTGGTGAAAAAATAATTTAAAAAATCGTTCGGGAAAAGAGTTTACACCCTGGGTACTTTCTTCGTATACTTTTGACTATACGGGCCGAGTCCGGGATTTACGGGAAACTGCAGGTTTTCGTTTGCCGGCGATTAAACTTCTTTTATTCAGCGTCTCATCAAAAATGAAAACATTTTTGAAAACTACACGTCTCATGCGTTTTAGTGGTGAAAAAATAATTTAAAAATTCGTTAGGGAAATGAGTTTACTCACTGGGTACTTTCCTTGTATACTTTTGACTATACGGGCCGAGACCGGGATTTACGGGAAATCGCGGGTTTTCGTTTGCCGGCGATTAAACTTCTTTTATTCAGCGTCTCAGCAAAAATGAAAACATTTTTAAAAACTACAAGTCTCATGGGCTTTAGTGGTAAAATATAAATTTAAAAAATCGTTTGGGAAATGAGTTTACTCCCCGGGTACTTTCTTTGTATACTTTTGACTATACGGGCCGAGTCCGGGATTTACGGGAAATCGCAGGTTTTCGTTTGCCGGCGATTAAACTTCTTTTATTCAGCGTCTCATCAAAAATAAAAACATTTTTGAAAACTACAAGTCTCATGCCTTTTAGTGGTGAAAAAATAATTTAAAAAATCGTTCGGGAAATGAGTTTACACCCTGGGTACTTTCTTTGTATACTTTTGACTATACGGGCCAAGCCCGGGATTTACGGGAAATCGCGGGTTTTCGTTTGCCGGCGATTAAATTTATTTTATTCAGCGTCTCATCAAAAATGAAAACATTTTTGAAAACTACAAGTCTCATGCGTTTTAGTGGTGAAAAAATAATTTAAAAAATCGTTCGGGGAAATGAGTTTACTCCCTGGGTACTTTCTTTGTATACTTTTGACTATACGGGCCAAGCCGGGATTTACGGGAAATCGCGGGTTTTCGTTTGCCGGCGATTAAACTTCCTTTATTCAGTGTCTCATCAAAAATAAAAACATTTTTGAAAACTACAAGTCTCAAGCCTTTTAGTGGTGAAAAGATAATTTAAAAAATCGTTTTGGAAATGAGTTTACTCACAGGGTACTTTCTTTGTATACGTTCGACTATACGGGCCAATTCGGGGATTTACGGGAAATCGCGGGTTTTCGTTTGCCGGCGATTAAACCACTTTCATTAAGCGTCTCATCAAAAATGAAAACATTTCTAAAAACTACAAGTCTCATGCATTTTAGTGGTGAAAAAATAATTTAAAAATTCCTTCGGGAAATGAGTTTACTCTCTGGGTACTTTCCTTGTACACTTTTGACTATACGGGCCGAGTCCGGGATTTACGGGAAATCGCGGGTTTTCGTTTGCCGGCGATTAAACTTCTTTTATTCTGCGTCTCATCAAAAATGAAAACATTTTTAAAAACTACAAGTCTCATGGGCTTTAGTGTTGAAATAATAATTTAAATAATCGTTTGGGAAATGAGTTTACTCCCTGGGTACTTTCTTTGTATACTTTTGACTATACGGGCCGAGTCCGGGATTTACGGGAAGTCGCAGGTTTTCGTTTGCCGGCGATTAAACTTCTTTTATTCAGCGTCTCATCGAAAATGAAAACATTTTTGAAAACTACAAGTCTCATGCGTTTTAGTGGTGAAAAAATAATTTAAAAAATCGTTCGGGAAATGAGTTTACACCCTGGGTACTTTCTTCGTATACTTTTGACTATACGGGCCGAGTCCGGGATTTACGGGAAACCGCAGGTTTTCGTTTGCCGGCGATTAAACTTCTTTTATTCAGCGTCTCATCAAAAATGAAAACATTTTTGAAAACTACAAGTCTCATGCGTTTTAGTGGTGAAAAAATAATTTAAAAATTCGTTAGGGAAATGAGTTTACTCACTGGGTACTTTCCTTGTATACTTTTGACTATACGGGCCGAGACCGGGATTTACGGGAAATCGCGGGTTTTCGTTTGCCGGCGATTAAACTTCTTTTATTCAGCGTCTCAGCAAAAATGAAAACATTTTTAAAAACTACAAGTCTCATGGGCTTTAGTGGTAAAATATAAATTTAAAAAATCGTTTGGGAAATGAGTTTACTCCCCGGGTACTTTCTTTGTATACTTTTGACTATACGGGCCGAGTCCGGGATTTACGGGAAATCGCAGGTTTTCGTTTGCCGGCGATTAAACTTCTTTTAATCAGCGTGTCATCAAAAATGAAAACATTTTTGAAAACTACAAGTCTCATGCGTTTTAGTGGTGAAAAAATAATTCAAAAAATCGTTCGGGGAAATGAGTTTACTCCCTGGCTACTTTCTTTGTATACTTTTGACTATACGGGCCAAGCCGGGATTTACGGGAAATCGCGGTTTTTCGTTTGCCGGCGATTAAACCACTTTCATTAAGCGTCTCATCAAAAATGAAAACATTTCTGAAAACTACAAGTCTCATGCATTTTAGTGGTGAAAAAATAATTTAAAAATTCGTTCGGGAAATGAGTTTACTCACTGGGTACTTTCCTTGTATACTTTTGACTATACGGGCCGAGTCCGGGATTTACGGGAAATCGCGGGTTTTCGTTTGCCGGCGATTAAACTTCTCTTATTCTGCGTCTCATCAAAAATGAAAACATTTTTAAAAACTACAAGTCTCATGGGCTTTAGTGGTGAAATAATAATTTAAATAATCGTTTGGGAAATGAGTTTACTCCCTGGGTACTTTCTTTGTATACTTTTGACTATACGGGCTGAGTCCGGGATTTACGGGAAATCGCAGGTTTTCGTTTGCCGGCGATTAAACTTCTTTTATTCAGCGTCTCATCAAAAATGAAAACATTTTTGAAAACTACAAGTCTCATGCGTTATAGTGGTGAAATAATAATTTAAAAAATCGTTCGGGAAATGAGTTTACACCCTGGGTACTTTCTTTGTATACTTTTGACTATACGGGTGGAGTCCGTGATTTACGGGAAATCGCAGGTTTTCTTTTGCCGGCGATTAAACTTCTTTTATTCAGCGTCTCATCAAAAATGAAAACATTTTTAAAAACTACAAGTCTCATGGGCTTTAGTGGTAAAATATAAATTTAAAAAATCGTTTGGGAAATGAGTTTACTCCCTGGGTACTTTCTTTGTATACTTTTGACTATACGGGCCGAGTTCGGGATTTACGGGAAATCGCAGGTTTTCGTTTGCCGGCGATTAAACTTCTTTTATTCAGCGTCTCATCAAAAATGAAAACATTTTTGAAAACTACAAGTCTCATGCGTTTTAGTGGTGAAAAAATGAATTAAAATATCGTTCGGAAAATGAGTTTACTCCCTGGGTACTTTCTTTATATACTTTTGACTTTACAGGCCGAGTCCGGGATTTACGGGAAATCGCGGGTTTTCGTTTGCCGGCGATTAAACCTCTTTCATTAAGCGTCTCATCAAAAATGAAAACATTTTTGAAAACTACAAGTCTCATGCGTTTTAGTGGTGAAAAAATAATTTAAAAAATCGTTCGGGAAATGAGTTTACTCCCTGGGTACTTTCTTTGTATACATTCGACTATACGGGCCAAGCCCGGGATTTACGGGAAATCGTGGGATTTCGTTTGCCGGCGATTAAACCTCTTTTATTAAGCGTCTCATCAAAAATGAAAACATTTTTAAAAACTACAAGTCTCATGGGCTTTAGTGGTGAAATAATAATTTAAAAAATCGTTCGGGAAATGAGTTTACACCCCGGGTACTTTCTTTGTATACTTTTGACTATACAGGCCGAGTCCGGGATTTACGGGAAATCGCAGGTTTTCGTTTGCCGGCGATTAAACTTCTTTTATTCAGCGTCTCATCAAAAATGAAAACATTTTTGAAAACTACAAGTCTCATGCGTTTTAGTGGTGAAAAAATGAATTAAAATATCGTTCGGAAAATGAGTTTACTCCCTGGGTACTTTCTTTATATACTTTTGACTTTACAGGCCGAGTCCGGGATTTACGGGAAATCGCGGGTTTTCGTTTGCCGGCGATTAAACCTCTTTCATTAAGCGTCTCATCAAGAGTGAAAACATTTTTCAAAACTACAAGTCTCATGCGTTTTAGTGGTGAAAAAAAAATTTAAAAAATCGTTCGGGAAATGAGTTTACTTCCTGGGTACTTTCTTTGTATACATTCGACTATACGGGCCAAGCCCGGGATTTACGGGAAATCGCGGGATTTCGTTTGCCGGCGATTAAACCTCTTTTATTAAGCGTCTCATCAAAAATGAAAACATTTTTAAAAACTACAAGTCTCATGGGCTTTAGTGGTGAAATAATAATTTAAAAAATCGTTCGGGAAATGAGTTTACACCCCGGGTACTTTCTTTGTATACTTTTGACCATACGGGCCGAGTCCGGGATTTACGGGAAATCAGAGGTTTTCGTTTGCCGGCGATTAAACTTCTTTTATTCAGCGTCTCTAAAAGTCTCATGCGTTTTAGTGGTAAAATATAAATTTAAAAAATCGTTTGGGAAATGAGTTTACTCCCTGGGTACTTTCTTTGTATACTTTTGACTATACGGGCCGAGTTCGGGATTTTCGGGAAATCGCAAGTTTTCGTTTGCCGGCGATTAAACTTCTTTTATTCAGCGTCTCATCAAAAATGAAAACATTTTTGAAAACTACAAGTCTCATGCGTTTTAGTGGTGAAAAAATGAATTAAAATATCGTTCGGAAAATGAGTTTACTCCCTGGGTACTTTCTTTATATACTTTTGACTTTACAGGCCGAGTCCGGGATTTACGGGAAATCGCGGGTTTTCGTTTGCCGGCGATTAAACCTCTTTCATTAAGCGTCTCATCAAAAATGAAAACATTTTTGAAAACTACAAGTCTCATGCGTTTTAGTGGTGAAAAAATAATTTAAAAAATCGTTCGGGAAATGAGTTTACTTCCTGGGTACTTTCTTTGTATACATTCGACTATACGGGCCAAGCCCGGGATTTACGGGAAATCGCGGGATTTCGTTTGCCGGCGATTAAACCTCTTTTATTAAGCGTCTCATCAAAAATGAAAACATTTTTAAAAACTACAAGTCTCATGGGCTTTAGTGGTGAAATAATAATTTAAAAAATCGTTCGGGAAATGAGTTTACACCCCGGGTACTTTCTTTGTATACTTTTGACTATACGGGCCGAGTCCGGCATTTACGGGAAATCGCAGGTTTTCGTTTGCCGGCGATTAAACTTCTTTTATTCAGCGTCTCATCAAAAATGAAAACATTTTTGAAAACTACAAGTGTCATGCGTTTTAGTGGTGAAAAAATGAATTAAAATATCGTTCGGAAAATGAGTTTACTCCCTGGGTACTTTCTTTATATACTTTTGACTTTACAGGCCGAGTCCGGGATTTACGGGAAATCGCGGGTTTTCGTTTGCCGGCGATTAAATTTCTTTTATTCAGCGTCTCAGCAAAAATGAAAACATTTTTAAAAACTACAAGTCTCATGGGCTTTAGTGGTAAAATATAAATTTAAAAAATCGTTTGGGAAATGAGTTTACTCCCCGGGTACTTTCTTTGTATACTTTTGACTATACGGGCCGAGTCCGGGATTTACGGGAAATCGCAGGTTTTCATTTGCCGGCGATTAAACTTCTTTTATTCAGCGTCTCATCAAAAATGAAAACATTTTTGAAAACTACAAGTCTCATGCCTTTTAGTGGTGAAAAAATAATTTAACAAATCGTTCGGGAAATGAGTTTACACCCTGGGTACTTTCTTTGTATACTTTTGACTGTACGGGCCAAGCCCGGGATTTACGGGAAATTGCGGGTTTTCGTTTGCCGGCGATTAAATTTATTTTATTCAGCGTCTCATCAAAAATGAAAACATTTTTGAAAACTACAAGTTTCATGCGTTTTAGTGGTGAAAAAATAATTTAAAAAATCGTTCGGGGAAATAAGTTTACTCCCTGGGTACTTTCTTTGTATACTTTTGACTATACGGGCCGAGTCCGGGATTTACGGGAAGTCGCAGGTTTTCGTTTGCCGGCGATTAAACTTCTTTTATTCAGCGTCTCATCGAAAATGAAAACATTTTTGAAAACTACAAGTCTCATGCGTTTTAGTGGTGAAAAAATAATTTAAAAAATCGTTCGGGAAATGAGTTTACACCCTGGGTACTTTCTTCGTATACTTTTGACTATACGGGCCGAGTCCGGGATTTACGGAAAACCGCAGGTTTTCGTTTGCCGGCGATTAAACTTCTTTTATTCAGTGTCTCATCAAAATTGAAAACATTTTTGAAAACTACAAGTGTCATGCGTTTTAGTGGTGAAAAAATGAATTAAAATATCGTTCGGAAAATGAGTTTACTCCCTGGGTACTTTCTTTATATACTTTTGACTTTACAGGCCGAGTCCGGGATTTACGGGAAATCGCGGGTTTTCGTTTGCCGGCGATTAAATTTCTTTTATTCAGCGTCTCAGCAAAAATGAAAACATTTTTAAAAACTACAAGTCTCATGGGCTTTAGTGGTAAAATATAAATTTAAAAAATCGTTTGGGAAATGAGTTTACTCCCCGGGTACTTTCTTTGTATACTTTTGACTATACGGGCCGAGTCCGGGATTTACGGGAAATCGCAGGTTTTCGTTTGCCGGCGATTAAACTTCTTTTATTCAGCGTCTCATCAAAAATGAAAACATTTTTGAAAACTACAAGTCTCATGCCTTTTAGTGGTGAAAAAATAATTTAACAAATCGTTCGGGAAATGAGTTTACACCCTGGGTACTTTCTTTGTATACTTTTGACTGTACGGGCCAAGCCCGGGATTTACGGGAAATTGCGGGTTTTCGTTTGCCGGCGATTAAATTTATTTTATTCAGCGTCTCATCAAAAATGAAAACATTTTTGAAAACTACAAGTTTCATGCGTTTTAGTGGTGAAAAAATAATTTAAAAAATCGTTCGGGGAAATAAGTTTACTCCCTGGGTACTTTCTTTGTATACTTTTGACTATACGGGCCGAGTCCGGGATTTACGGGAAGTCGCAGGTTTTCGTTTGCCGGCGATTAAACTTCTTTTATTCAGCGTCTCATCGAAAATGAAAACATTTTTGAAAACTACAAGTCTCATGCGTTTTAGTGGTGAAAAAATAATTTAAAAAATCGTTCGGGAAATGAGTTTACACCCTGGGTACTTTCTTCGTATACTTTTGACTATACGGGCCGAGTCCGGGATTTACGGAAAACCGCAGGTTTTCGTTTGCCGGCGATTAAACTTCTTTTATTCAGTGTCTCATCAAAATTGAAAACATTTTTGAAAACTACAAGTCTCATGCGTTTTAGTGGTGAAAAAATAATTTAAAAATTCGTTAGGGAAATGAGTTTACTCACTGGGTACTTTCCTTGTATACTTTTGACTATACGGGCCGAGACCGGGATTTACGGGAAATCGCGGGTTTTCGTTTGCCGGCGATTAAACTTCTTTTATTCAGCGTCTCAGCAAAAATGAAAACATTTTTAAAAACTACAAGTCTCATGGGCTTTAGTGGTAAAATATAAATTTAAAAAATCGTTTGGGAAATGAGTTTACTCCCCGGGTACTTTCTTTGTATACTTTTGACTATACGGGCCGAGTCCGGGATTTACGGGAAATCGCAGGTTTTCGTTTGCCGGCGATTAAACTTCTTTTAATCAGCGTCTCATCAAAAATGAAAACATTTTTGAAAACTACAAGTCTCATGCGTTTTAGTGGTGAAAAAAT
This sequence comes from Hydractinia symbiolongicarpus, assembly GCF_029227915.1. Classification (NCBI taxonomy): domain Eukaryota; kingdom Metazoa; phylum Cnidaria; class Hydrozoa; order Anthoathecata; family Hydractiniidae; genus Hydractinia; species Hydractinia symbiolongicarpus. The sequence continues at coordinate 24,838,140 of NC_079888.1, read as the reverse complement.
AATTCAAAAAATCGTTCGGGGAAATGAGTTTACTCCCTGGGTACTTTCTTTGTATACTTTTGACTATACGGGCCAAGCCGGGATTTACGGGAAATCGCGGTTTTTCGTTTGCCGGCGATTAAACCACTTTCATTAAGCGTCTCATCAAAAATGAAAACATTTCTGAAAACTACAAGTCTCATGCATTTTAGTGGTGAAAAAATAATTTAAAAATTCGTTCGGGAAATGAGTTTACTCACTGGGTACTTTCCTTGTATACTTTTGACTATACGGGCCGAGTCCGGGATTTACGGGAAATCGCGGGTTTTCGTTTGCCGGCGATTAAACTTCTCTTATTCTGCGTCTCATCAAAAATGAAAACATTTTTAAAAACTACAAGTCTCATGGGCTTTAGTGGTGAAATAATAATTTAAATAATCGTTTGGGAAATGAGTTTACTCCCTGGGTACTTTCTTTGTATACTTTTGACTATACGGGCTGAGTCCGGGATTTACGGGAAATCGCAGGTTTTCGTTTGCCGGCGATTAAACTTCTTTTATTCAGCGTCTCATCAAAAATGAAAACATTTTTGAAAACTACAAGTCTCATGCGTTATAGTGGTGAAATAATAATTTAAAAAATCGTTCGGGAAATGAGTTTACACCCTGGGTACTTTCTTTGTATACTTTTGACTATACGGGTGGAGTCCGTGATTTACGGGAAATCGCAGGTTTTCTTTTGCCGGCGATTAAACTTCTTTTATTCAGCGTCTCATCAAAAATGAAAACATTTTTAAAAACTACAAGTCTCATGGGCTTTAGTGGTAAAATATAAATTTAAAAAATCGTTTGGGAAATGAGTTTACTCCCTGGGTACTTTCTTTGTATACTTTTGAATATACGGGCCGAGTTCGGGATTTACGGGAAATTGCAGGTTTTCGTTTGCCGGCGATTAAACTTCTTTTATTCAGCGTCTCATCAAAAATGAAAACATTTTTGAAAACTACAAGTCTCATGCGTTTTAGTGGTGAAAAAATGAATTAAAATATCGTTCGGAAAATGAGTTTACTCCCTGGGTACTTTCTTTATATACTTTTGACTTTACAGGCCGAGTCCGGGATTTACGGGAAATCGCGGGTTTTCGTTTGCCGGCGATTAAACCTCTTTCATTAAGCGTCTCATCAAAAATGAAAACATTTTTGAAAACTACAAGTCTCATGCGTTTTAGTGGTGAAAAAATAATTTAAAAAATCGTTCGGGAAATGAGTTTACTTCCTGGGTACTTTCTTTGTATACATTCGACTATACGGGCCAAGCCCGGGATTTACGGGAAATCGCGGGATTTCGTTTGCCGGCGATTAAACTTCTTTTATTCAGCGTCTCATCAAAAATGAAAACATTTTTGAAAACTACAAGTCTCATGCCTTTTAGTGGTGAAAAAATAATTTAACAAATCGTTCGGGAAATGAGTTTACACCCTGGGTACTTTCTTTGTATACTTTTGACTGTACGGGCCAAGCCCGGGATTTACGGGAAATCGCGGGTTTTCGTTTGCCGGCGATTAAATTTATTTTATTCAGCGTCTCATCAAAAATGAAAACATTTTTGAAAACTACAAGTCTCATGCGTTTTAGTGGTGAAAAAATAATTTAAAAAATCGTTCGGGGAAATGAGTTTACTCCCTGGGTACTTTCTTTGTATACTTTTGACTATACGGGCCAAGCCGCGATTTACGGGAAATCGCGGGTTTTCGTTTGCCGGCGATTAAACTTCTTTTATTCAGTGTCTCATCAAAAATAAAAACATTTTTGAAAACTACAAGTCTCAAGCCTTTTAGTGGTGAAAAAATAATTTAAAAATCCCTTCGGGAAATGAGTTTACTCACTGGGTACTTTCCTTGTACACTTTTGACTATACGGGCCGAGTCCGGGATTTACGGGAAATCGCGGGTTTTCGTTTGCCGGCGATTAAACTTCTTTTATTCTGCGTCTCATTAAAAATGAAAACATTTTTAAAAACTACAAGTCTCATGGGCTTTAGTGTTGAAATAATAATTTAAATAATCGTTTGGGAAATGAGTTTACTCCCTGGGTACTTTCTTTGTATACTTTTGACTATACGGGCCGAGTCCGGGATTTACGGGAAGTCGCAGGTTTTCGTTTGCCGGCGATTAAACTTCTTTTATTCAGCGTCTCATCGAAAATGAAAACATTTTTGAAAACTACAAGTCTCATGCGTTTTAGTGGTGAAAAAATAATTTAAAAAATCGTTCGGGAAATGAGTTTACACCCTGGGTACTTTCTTCGTATACTTTTGACTATACGGGCCGAGTCCGGGATTTACGGAAAACCGCAGGTTTTCGTTTGCCGGCGATTAAACTTCTTTTATTCAGTGTCTCATCAAAATTGAAAACATTTTTGAAAACTACAAGTCTCATGCGTTTTAGTGGTGAAAAAATAATTTAAAAATTCGTTAGGGAAATGAGTTTACTCACTGGGTACTTTCCTTGTATACTTTTGACTATACGGGCCGAGACCGGGATTTACGGGAAATCGCGGGTTTTCGTTTGCCGGCGATTAAACTTCTTTTATTCAGCGTCTCAGCAAAAATGAAAACATTTTTAAAAACTACAAGTCTCATGGGCTTTAGTGGTAAAATATAAATTTAAAAAATCGTTTGGGAAATGAGTTTACTCCCCGGGTACTTTCTTTGTATACTTTTGACTATACGGGCCGAGTCCGGGATTTACGGGAAATCGCAGGTTTTCGTTTGCCGGCGATTAAACTTCTTTTAATCAGCGTCTCATCAAAAATGAAAACATTTTTGAAAACTACAAGTCTCATGCGTTTTAGTGGTGAAAAAATAATTCAAAAAATCGTTCGGGGAAATGAGTTTACTCCCTGGGTACTTTCTTTGTATACTTTTGACTATACGGGCCAAGCCGGGATTTACGGGAAATCGCGGTTTTTCGTTTGCCGGCGATTAAACCACTTTCATTAAGCGTCTCATCAAAAATGAAAACATTTCTGAAAACTACAAGTCTCATGCATTTTAGTGGTGAAAAAATAATTTAAAAATTCGTTCGGGAAATGAGTTTACTCACTGGGTACTTTCCTTGTATGCTTTTGACTATACGGGCCGAGTCCGGGATTTACGGGAAATCGCGGGTTTTCGTTTGCCGGCGATTAAACTTCTCTTATTCTGCGTCTCATCAAAAATGAAAACATTTTTAAAAACTACAAGTCTCATGGGCTTTAGTGGTGAAATAATAATTTAAATAATCGTTTGGGAAATGAGTTTACTCCCTGGGTACTTTCTTTGTATACTTTTGACTATACGGGCTGAGTCCGGGATTTACGGGAAATCGCAGGTTTTCGTTTGCCGGCGATTAAACTTCTTTTATTCAGCGTCTCATCAAAAATGAAAACATTTTTGAAAACTACAAGTCTCATGCGTTATAGTGGTGAAATAATAATTTAAAAAATCGTTCGGGAAATGAGTTTACACCCTGGGTACTTTCTTTGTATACTTTTGACTATACGGGTGGAGTCCGTGATTTACGGGAAATCGCAGGTTTTCTTTTGCCGGCGATTAAACTTCTTTTATTCAGCGTCTCATCAAAAATGAAAACATTTTTAAAAACTACAAGTCTCATGGGCTTTAGTGGTAAAATATAAATTTAAAAAATCGTTTGGGAAATGAGTTTACTCCCTGGGTACTTTCTTTGTATACTTTTGAATATACGGGCCGAGTTCGGGATTTACGGGAAATTGCAGGTTTTCGTTTGCCGGCGATTAAACTTCTTTTATTCAGCGTCTCATCAAAAATGAAAACATTTTTGAAAACTACAAGTCTCATGCGTTTTAGTGGTGAAAAAATAATTTAAAAAATCGTTCGGGAAATGAGTTTACTTCCTGGGTACTTTCTTTGTATACATTCGACTATACGGGCCAAGCCCGGGATTTACGGGAAATCGCGGGATTTCGTTTGCCGGCGATTAAACTTCTTTTATTCAGCGTCTCATCAAAAATGAAAACATTTTTGAAAACTACAAGTCTCATGCCTTTTAGTGGTGAAAAAATAATTTAACAAATCGTTCGGGAAATGAGTTTACACCCTGGGTACTTTCTTTGTATACTTTTGACTGTACGGGCCAAGCCCGGGATTTACGGGAAATCGCGGGTTTTCGTTTGCCGGCGATTAAATTTATTTTATTCAGCGTCTCATCAAAAATGAAAACATTTTTGAAAACTACAAGTCTCATGCGTTTTAGTGGTGAAAAAATAATTTAAAAAATCGTTCGGGGAAATGAGTTTACTCCCTGGGTACTTTCTTTGTATACTTTTCACTATACGGGCCAAGCCGGGATTTACGGGAAATCGCGGGTTTTCGTTTGCCGGCGATTAAACTTCTTTTATTCAGTGTCTCATCAAAAATAAAAACATTTTTGAAAACTACAAGTCTCAAGCCTTTTAGTGGTGAAAAAATAATTTAAAAATCCCTTCGGGAAATGAGTTTACTCACTGGGTACTTTCCTTGTACACTTTTGACTATACGGGCCGAGTCCGGGATTTACGGGAAATCGCGGGTTTTCGTTTGCCGGCGATTAAACTTCTTTTATTCTGCGTCTCATCAAAAATGAAAACATTTTTAAAAACTACAAGTCTCATGGGCTTTAGTGTTGAAATAATAATTTAAATAATCGTTTGGGAAATGAGTTTACTCCCTGGGTACTTTCTTTGTATACTTTTGACTATACGGGCCGAGTCCGGGATTTACAGGAAGTCGCAGGTTTTCGTTTGCCGGCGATTAAACTTCTTTTATTCAGCGTCTCATCGAAAATGAAAACATTTTTGAAAACTACAAGTCTCATGCGTTTTAGTGGTGAAAAAATAATTTAAAAAATCGTTCGGGAAATGAGTTTACACCCTGGGTACTTTCTTCGTATACTTTTGACTATACGGGCCGAGTCCGGGATTTACGGAAAACCGCAGGTTTTCGTTTGCCGGCGATTAAACTTCTTTTATTCAGTGTCTCATCAAAATTGAAAACATTTTTGAAAACTACAAGTCTCATGCGTTTTAGTGGTGAAAAAATAATTTAAAAATTCGTTAGGGAAATGAGTTTACTCACTGGGTACTTTCCTTGTATACTTTTGACTATACGGGCCGAGACCGGGATTTACGGGAAATCGCGGGTTTTCGTTTGCCGGCGATTAAACTTCTTTTATTCAGCGTCTCAGCAAAAATGAAAACATTTTTAAAAACTACAAGTCTCATGGGCTTTAGTGGTAAAATATAAATTTAAAAAATCGTTTGGGAAATGAGTTTACTCCCCGGGTACTTTCTTTGTATACTTTTGACTATACGGGCCGAGTCCGGGATTTACGGGAAATCGCAGGTTTTCGTTTGCCGGCGATTAAACTTCTTTTAATCAGCGTCTCATCAAAAATGAAAACATTTTTGAAAACTACAAGTCTCATGCGTTTTAGTGGTGAAAAAATAATTCAAAAAATCGTTCGGGGAAATGAGTTTACTCCCTGGGTACTTTATTTGTATACTTTTGACTATACGGGCCAAGCCGGGATTTACGGGAAATCGCGGTTTTTCGTTTGCCGGCGATTAAACCACTTTCATTAAGCGTCTCATCAAAAATGAAAACATTTCTGAAAACTACAAGTCTCATGCATTTTAGTGGTGAAAAAATAATTTAAAAATTCGTTCGGGAAATGAGTTTACTCACTGGGTACTTTCCTTGTATACTTTTGACTATACGGGCCGAGTCCGGGATTTACGGGAAATCGCGGGTTTTCGTTTGCCGGCGATTAAACTTCTCTTATTCTGCGTCTCATCAAAAATGAAAACATTTTTAAAAACTACAAGTCTCATGGGCTTTAGTGGTGAAATAATAATTTAAATAATCGTTTGGGAAATGAGTTTACTCCCTGGGTACTTTCTTTGTATACTTTTGACTATACGGGCTGAGTCCGGGATTTACGGGAAATCGCAGGTTTTCGTTTGCCGGCGATTAAACTTCTTTTATTCAGCGTCTCATCAAAAATGAAAACATTTTTGAAAACTACAAGTCTCATGCGTTATAGTGGTGAAATAATAATTTAAAAAATCGTTCGGGAAATGAGTTTACACCCTGGGTACTTTCTTTGTATACTTTTGACTATACGGGTGGAGTCCGTGATTTACGGGAAATCGCAGGTTTTCTTTTGCCGGCGATTAAACTTCTTTTATTCAGCGTCTCATCGAAAATGAAAACATTTTTAAAAACTACAAGTCTCATGGGCTTTAGTGGTAAAATATAAATTTAAAAAATCGTTTGGGAAATGAGTTTACTCCCTGGGTACTTTCTTTGTATACTTTTGAATATACGGGCCGAGTTCGGGATTTACGGGAAATTGCAGGTTTTCGTTTGCCGGCGATTAAACTTCTCTTATTCAGCGTCTCATCAAAAATGAAAACATTTTTGAAAACTACAAGTCTCATGCGTTTTAGTGGTGAAAAAATGAATTAAAATATCGTTCGGAAAATGAGTTTACTCCCTGGGTACTTTCTTTATATACTTTTGACTTTACAGGCCGAGTCCGGGATTTACGGGAAATCGCGGGTTTTCGTTTGCCGGCGATTAAACCTCTTTCATTAAGCGTCTCATCAAAAATGAAAACATTTTTGAAAACTACAAGTCTCATGCGTTTTAGTGGTGAAAAAATAATTTAAAAAATCGTTCGGGAAATGAGTTTACTTCCTGGGTACTTTCTTTGTATACATTCGACTATACGGGCCAAGCCCGGGATTTACGGGAAATCGCGGGATTTCGTTTGCCGGCGATTAAACCTCTTTTATTAAGCGTCTCATCAAAAATGAAAACATTTTTAAAAACTACAAGTCTCATGCGCTTTAGTGGTGAAATAATAATTTAAAAAATCGTTCGGGAAATGAGTTTACACCCCGGGTACTTTCTTTGTACACTTTTGACCATACGGGCCGAGTCCGGGATTTACGGGAAATCAGAGGTTTTCGTTTGCCGGCGATTAAACTTCTTTTATTCAGCGTCTCTTCAAGTCTCATGCGTTTTAGTGGTAAAATATAAATTTAAAAAATCGTTTGGGAAATGAGTTTACTCCCTGGGTACTTTCTTTGTATACTTTTGACTATACGGGCCGAGTTCGGGATTTTCGGGAAATCGCAAGTTTTCGTTTGCCGGCGATTAAACTTCTTTTATTCAGCGTCTCATCAAAAATGAAAACATTTTTGAAAACTACAAGTCTCATGCGTTTTAGTGGTGAAAAAATGAATTAAAATATCGTTCGGAAAATGAGTTTACTCCCTGGGTACTTTCTTTATATACTTTTGACTTTACAGGCCGAGTCCGGGATTTACGGGAAATCGCGGGTTTTCGTTTGCCGGCGATTAAACCTCTTTCATTAAGCGTCTCATCAAAAATGAAAACATTTTTGAAAACTACAAGTCTCATGCGTTTTAGTGGTGAAAAAATAATTTAAAAAATCGTTCGGGAAATGAGTTTACTTCCTGGGTACTTTCTTTGTATACATTCGACTATACGGGCCAAGCCCGGGATTTACGGGAAATCGCGGGATTTCGTTTGCTGGCGATTAAACCTCTTTTATTAAGCGTCTCATCAAAAATGAAAACATTTTTAAAAACTACAAGTCTCATGGGCTTTAGTGGTGAAATAATAATTTAAAAAATCGTTCGGGAAATGAGTTTACACCCCGGGTACTTTCTTTGTATACTTTTGACTATACGGGCCGAGTCCGGGATTTACGGGAAATCGCAGGTTTTCGTTTGCCGGCGATTAAACTTCTTTTATTCAGCGTCTCATCAAAAATGAAAACATTTTTGAAAACTACAAGTGTCATGCGTTTTAGTGGTGAAAAAATGAATTAAAATATCGTTCGGAAAATGATTTTACTCCCTGGGTACTTTCTTTATATACTTTTGACTTTACAGGCCGAGTCCGGGATTTACGGGAAATCGCGGGTTTTCGTTTGCTGGCGATTAAACCTCTTTAATTAAGCGTCTCATCAAGAATGAAAACATTTTTGAAAACTACAAGTCTCATGCGTTTTAGTGGTGAAAAAAAAATTTAAAAAATCGTTCGGGAAATGAGTTTACTTCCTGGGTACTTTCTTTGTATACAATCGACTATACGGGCCAAGCCCGGGATTTACGGGAAATCGCGGGATTTCGTTTGCCGGCGATTAAACCTCTTTTATTAAGCGTCTCATCAAAAATGAAAACATTTTTAAAAACTACAAGTCTCCTGGGCTTTAGTGGTGAAATAATAATTTAAAAAATCGTTCGGGAAATGAGTTTACACCCCGGGTACTTTCTTTGTATACTTTTGACCATACGGGCCGAGTCCGGGATTTACGGGAAATCGCAGGTTTTCGTTTGCCGGCGATTAAACTTCTTTTATTCAGCGTCTCATCAAAAATGAAAACATTTTTGAAAACTACAAGTCTCATGCGTTTTAGCGGTGAAAAAAAAATTTAAAAAATCGTTCGGGAAATGAGTTTACTTCCTGGGTACTTTCTTTGTATACATTCGACTATACCGGTCAAGCCCGGGATTTACGGGAAATCGCGGGATTTCGTTTGCCGGCGATTAAACCTCTTTTATTAAGCGTCTCATCAAAAATGAAAACATTTTTAAAAACTACAAGTCTCATGGGCTTTAGTGGTGAAATAATAATTTAAAAAATCGTTCGGGAAATGAGTTTACACCCCGGGTACTTTCTTTGTATACTTTTGACTATACGGGCCGAGTCAGGGATTTACGGGAAATCGCAGGTTTTCGTTTGCGGCGATTAAACTTCTTTTATTCAGCGTCTCATCAAAAATGAAAACATTTTTGAAAACTACAAGTCTCATGCGTTTTAGTGGTGAAAAAATAATTTAAAAAATCGTTCGGGAAATGAGTTTACTCCCTGGGTACTTTCTTTGTATACTTTTGACTATACGGGCCGAGTCCGGGATTTACGGGAAGTCGCGGGTTTTCGTTTGCCGGCGATTAAACTTCTTTTATTCAGCGTCTCATCAAAAATGAAAATATTTTTAAATACTACAAGTCTCATGGGCTTTAGTGGTGAAATAATAATTTAAAAAATCGTTCGGGAAATGAGTTTACACCCCGGGTACTTTCTTTGTATACTTTTGACTATACGGGCCGAGTCCGGGATTTACGGGAAATCGCAGGTTTTCGTTTGCCGGCGATTAAACTTCTTTTATTCAGCGTCTCATCAAAAATGAAAACATTTTTGAAAACTACAAGCCTCATGCGTTTTAGCTGTGAAAAAAAAATTTAAAAAATCGTTCGGGAAATGAGTTTACTTCCTGGGTACTTTCTTTGTATACATTCGACTATACGGGCCAAGCCCAGGATTTACGGGAAATCGCGGGATTTCGTTTGCCGGCGATTAAACCTCTTTTATTAAGCGTCTCATCAAAAATGAAAACATTTTTATAAACTACAAGTCTCATGGGCTTTAGTGGTGTAATAATAATTTAAAAAATCGTTCGGGAAATTAGTTTACACCCCGGGTACTTTCTTTGTATACTTTTGACTATACGGGCCGAGTCCGGCATTTACGGGAAATCGCAGGTTTTCGTTTGCCGGCGATTAAACTTCTTTTATTCAGCATCTCATCAAAAATGAAAATATTTTTAAATACTACAAGTGTCATGGGCTTTAGTGGTGAAATAATAATTTAAAAAATCGTTCGGGAAATGAGTTTACTTCCTGGGTACTTTCTTTGTATACATTCGACTATACGGGCCAAGCCCAGGATTTACGGGAAATCGCGGGATTTCGTTTGCCAGCGATTAAACCTCTTTTATTAAGCGTCTCATCAAAAATGAAAACATTTTTATAAACTACAAGTCTCATGGGCTTTAGTGGTGTAATAATAATTTAAAAAATCGTTCGGGAAATGAGTTTACACCCCGGGTACTTTCTTTGTATACTTTTGACTATACGGGCCGAGTCCGGGATTTACGGGAAATCGCAGGTTTTCGTTTGCCGGCGATTAAACTTCTTTTATTCAGCATCTCATCAAAAATGAAAACATTTTTAAAAACTGCAAGTCTCATGGGCTTTAGTGGTAAAATATAAATTTAAAAAATCGTTTGGGAAATGAGTTTACTCCCTGGGTACTTTCTTTGTATACTTTTGACTATACGGGCCGAGTTCGGGATTTACGGGAAATCGCAGGTTTTCGTTTGCCGGCGATTAAACTTCTTTTATTCAGCGTCTCATCAAAAATGAAAACATTTTTGAAAACTTCAAGTCTCATGCGTTTTAGTGGTAAAATTTAAATTTAAAAAATCGTTTGGGAAATGAGTTTACTCCCTGGGTACTTTCTTTGTATACTTTTGACTATACGGGCCGAGTTCGGGATTTTCGGGAAATCGCAAGTTTTCGTTTGCCAGCGATTAAACTTCTTTTATTCAGCGTCTCATCAAAAATGAAAACATTTTTGAAAACTACAAGTCTCATGCGTTTTAGTGGTGAAAAAATGAATTAAAATATCGTTCGGAAAATGAGTTTACTCCCTGGGTACTTTCTTTATATACTTTTGACTTTACAGGCCGAGTCCGGGATTTACGGGAAATCGCGGGTTTTCGTTTGCCGGCGATTAAACCTCTTTCATTAAGCGTCTCATCAAGAATGAAAACATTTTTGAAAACTACAAGTCTCATGCGTTTTAGTGGTGAAAAAAAATATAAAAAATCGTTCGGGAAATGAGTTTACTTCCTGGGTACTTTCTTTGTATACATTCGACTATACGGGCCAAGCCCGGGATTTACGGGAAATCGCAGGATTTCGTTTGCCGGCGATTAAACCTCTTTTATTAAGCGTCTCATCAAAAATGAAAACATTTTTAAAAACTACAAGTCTCATGGGCTTTAGTGGTGAAATAATAATTTAAAAAATCGTTCGGGAAATGAGTTTACACCCTGGGTACTTTCTTTATATACTTTTGACTTTACAGGCCGAGTCCGGGATTTACGGGAAATCGCGGGTTTTCGTTTGCCGGCGATTAAACCTCTTTCATTAAGCGTCTCATCAAGAATGAAAACATTTTTGAAAACTACAAGTCTCATGCGTTTTAGTGGTGAAAAAAAAATTAAAAAAATCGTTCGGGAAATGAGTTTACTTCCTGGGTACTTTCTTTGTATACATTCGACTATACGGGCCAAGCCCGGAATTTACGGGAAATCGCGGGATTTCGTTTGCCGGCGATTAAACCTCTTTTATTAAGCGTCTCATCAAAAATGAAAACATTTTTAAAAACTACAAGTCTCATGGGCTTTAGTGGTGAAATAATAATTTAAAAATTCGTTCGGGAAATGAGTTTACACCCCGGGTACTTTCTTTGTATACTTTTGACCATACGGGCCGAGTCCGGGATTTACGGGAAATCGCAGGTTTTCGTTTGCCGGCGATTAAACTTCTTTTATTCAGCGTCTCATCAAAAATGAAAACATTTTTGAAAACTACAAGTCTCATGCGTTTTAGCGGTGAAAAAAAAATTTAAAAAATCGTTCGGGAAATGAGTTTACTTCCTGGGTACTTTCTTTGTATACATTCGACTATACGGGCCAAGCCCGGGATTTACGGGAAATCGCGGGATTTCGTTTGCCGGCGATTAAACCTCTTTTATTAAGCGTCTCATCAAAAATGAAAACATTTTTAAAAACTACAAGTCTCATGGGCTTTAGTGGTGAAATAATAATTTAAAAAATCGTTCGGGAAATGAGTTTACACCCCGGGTACTTTCTTTGTATACTTTTGACTATACGGGCCGAGTCCGGGATTTACGGGAAATCGCAGGTTTTCGTTTGCGGCGATTAAACTTCTTTTATTCAGCGTCTCATCAAAAATGAAAACATTTTTGAAAACTACAAGTCTCATGCGTTTTAGTGGTGAAAAAATAATTTAAAAAATCGTTCGGGAAATGAGTTTACTCCCTGGGAACTTTCTTTGTATACTTTTGACTATACGGGCCGAGTCCGGGATTTACGGGAAGTCGCGGGTTTTCGTTTGCCGGCGATTAAACTTCTTTTATTCAGCGTCTCATCAAAAATGAAAATATTTTTAAATACTACAAGTCTCATGGGCTTTAGTGGTGAAATAATAATTTAAAAAATCGTTCGGGAAATGAGTTTACACCCCGGGTACTTTCTTTGTATACTTTTGACTATACGGGCCGAGTCCAGGATTTACGGGAAATCGCAGGTTTTCGTTTGCCGGCGATTAAACTTCTTTTATTCAGCGTCTCATCAAAAATGAAAACATTTTTGAAAACTACAAGCCTCATGCGTTTTAGCGGTGAAAAAAAAATTTAAAAAATCGTTCGGGAAATGAGTTTACTTCCTGGGTACTTTCTTTGTATACATTCGACTATACGGGCCAAGCCCAGGATTTACGGGAAATCGCGGGATTTCGTTTGCCGGCGATTAAACCTCTTTTATTAAGCGTCTCATCAAAAATGAAAACATTTTTATAAACTACAAGTCTCATGGGCTTTAGTGGTGTAATAATAATTTGAAAAATCGTTCGGGAAATGAGTTTACACCCCGGGTACTTTCTTTGTATACTTTTGACTATATGGGCCGAGTCCGGGATTTACGGGAAATCGCAGGTTTTCGTTTGCCGGCGATTAAACTTCTTTTATTCAGCATCTCATCAAAAATGAAAATATTTTTAAATACTACAAGTGTCATGGACCTTAGTGGTGAAATAATAATTTAAAAAATCGTTCGGGAAATGAGTTTACACCCCGGGTACTTTCTTTGTATACTTTTGACTATACGGGCCGAGTCCGGGATTTACGGGAAATCGCAGGTTTTCGTTTGCGGCGATTAAACTTCTTTTATTCAGCGTCTCATCAAAAATGAAAACATTTTTGAAAACTACAAGTCTCATGCGTTTTAGTGGTGAAAAAATAATTTAAAAAATCGTTCGGGAAATGAGTTTACTCCCTGGGAACTTTCTTTGTATACTTTTGACTATACGGGCCGAGTCCGGGATTTACGGGAAGTCGCGGGTTTTCGTTTGCCGGCGATTAAACTTCTTTTATTCAGCGTCTCATCAAAAATGAAAATATTTTTAAATACTACAAGTCTCATGGGCTTTAGTGGTGAAATAATAATTTAAAAAATCGTTCGGGAAATGAGTTTACACCCCGGGTACTTTCTTTGTATACTTTTGACTATACGGGCCGAGTCCGGGATTTACGGGAAATCGCAGGTTTTCGTTTGCCGGCGATTAAACTTCTTTTATTCAGCGTCTCATCAAAAATGAAAACATTTTTGAAAACTACAAGCCTCATGCGTTTTAGCGGTGAAAAAAAAATTTAAAAAATCGTTCGGGAAATGAGTTTACTTCCTGGGTACTTTCTTTGTATACATTCGACTATACGGGCCAAGCCCAGGATTTACGGGAAATCGCGGGATTTCGTTTGCCGGCGATTAAACCTCTTTTATTAAGCGTCTCATCAAAAATGAAAACATTTTTATAAACTACAAGTCTCATGGGCTTTAGTGGTGTAATAATAATTTGAAAAATCGTTCGGGAAATGAGTTTACACCCCGGGTACTTTCTTTGTATACTTTTGACTATATGGGCCGAGTCCGGGATTTACGGGAAATCGCAGGTTTTCGTTTGCCGGCGATTAAACTTCTTTTATTCAGCATCTCATCAAAAATGAAAATATTTTTAAATACTACAAGTGTCATGGACCTTAGTGGTGAAATAATAATTTAAAAAATCGTTCGGGAAATGAGTTTACACTCTGGGTACTTTCTTTGTATTCTTTTGACTATGCGGGCCGAGTCCGGGGTTTACGGGAAATGGCGGGTTTTCGTTTGCCGGCGATTAAACTTCTTTTATTTAGAGTCTCACTAAAAATGAAAACATTTTTGAAAACTACAAGTCTCAAGCGTTTTAGTGGTGAAAAGATAATTTAAAAAATCGTTTTGGAAATGAGTTTACTCACAGGGTACTTTCTTTGTATACATTCGACTATACGGGCCAAGCCCGAGATTTACGGGAAATCGCGGGTTTTCGTTTGCCGGCGATTAAACCACTTTCATTAAGCGTCTCATCAAAAATGAAAACATTTCTGAAAACTACAAGTCTCATGCGTTTTAGTGGTGAAAAAATAATTTAAAAATTCGCTCGGGAAATGAGTTTACTCACTGGGTACTTTCCTTGTATACTTTTGACTATACGGGCCGAGTCCGGGATTTACGGGAAATCGCGGGTTTTTGTTTGACGGCGATTAAACTTCTTTTATTCAGCGTCTCATCAAAAATGAAAACATTTTTGAAAACTACAAGTCTCAAGCGTTTTAGTGGTGAAATAATAATTTAAAAAATCGTTTTGGAAATGAGTTTACTCACAGGGTACTTTCTTTGTATACATTCGACTATACGGGCCAAGCCCGGGATTTACGGGAAATCGCGGGTTTTCATTTGCCGGCGATTAAACCACTTTCATTAAGCGTCTCATCAAAAATGAAAACATTTCTGAGAACTACAAGTCTCATGCGTTTTAGTGGTGAAAAAATAATTTAAAAATACGTTCGGGAAATGAGTTTACTCACTGGGTAATTTCCTTGTATACTTTTGACTATACGGGCCGAGTCCGGGATTTACGGGAAATCGCGGGTTTTCGTTTGCCGGCGATTAAACTTCTTTTATTCAGCGTCTCATCAAAAATGAAAACATTTTTAAAAACTACAAGTCTCATGGGCTTTAGTGGTGAAATAATAATTTAAAAAATCGTTTGAAAAATGAGTTTACTCCCTGGGTACTTTCTTTGTATACTTTTGACTATACGGGCCGAGTCCGGGATTTACGGGAAGTCGCAGGTTTTCGTTTGCAGGCGATTAAATTTCTTTTATTCAGCGTCTCATCAAAAATGAAAACATTTTTGAAAACTACAAGTCTCATGCGTTTTAGTGGTGAAAAAAAAATTTAAATAATCGTTCGGGAAATGAGTTTACTTCCTGGGTACTTTCTTTGTGTACATTCGACTATACGGGCCAAGCCCGGGATTTACGGGAAATCGCAGGTTTTCGTTTGCCGGCGATTAAACTTCTTTTATTTAGCGTCTCATCAAAAATGAAAACATTTTTGAAAACTACAAGTCTCATGGGCTTTAGTGGTGAAATAATAATTTAAAAAATCGTTCGGGAAATGAGTTTACACCCCGGGTACTTTCTTTGTATACTTTTGACTATACGGGCCGAGTCCGGGATTTACGGGAAATCGCAGGTTTTCGTTTGCGGCGATTAAACTTCTTTTATTCAGCGTCTCATCAAAAATGAAAACATTTTTGAAAACTACAAGTCTCATGCGTTTTAGTGGTGAAAAAATAAATTAAAAAATCGTTCGGGAAATGAGTTTACTTCCTGGGTACTTTCTTTGTATACATTCGACTATACGAGCCAAGCCCAGGATTTACGGGAAATCGCGGGATTTCGTTTGCCGGCGATTAAACCTCTTTTATTAAGCGTCTCATCAAAAATGAAAACATTTTTATAAACTACAAGTCTCATGGGCTTTAGTGGTGAAATATTAATTTAAAAAATCGTTCGGGAAATGAGTTTACACCCCGGGTACTTTCTTTGTATACTTTTGACTATACGGGCCGAGTCCGGGATTTACGGGAAATCGCAGGTTTTCGTTTGCCGGCGATTAAACTTCTTTTATTCAGCATCTCATCAAAAATGAAAATATTTTTAAATACTACAAGTGTCATGGGCTTTAGTGGTGAAATAATAATTTAAAAAATCGTTCGGGAAATGAGTTTACACTCTGGGTACTTTCTTTGTATTCTTTTGACTATGCGGGCCGAGTCCGGGATTTACGGGAAATCGCGGGTTTTCGTTTGCCGGCGATTAAACCTCTTTCATTAAGCGTCTCATCAAAAATGAAAACATTTTTGAAAACTACAAGTCTCATGCGTTTTAGTGGTGAAAAAATAATTTAAAAAATCGTTCGGGAAATGAGTTTACTTCCTGGGTACTTTCTTTGTATACATTCGACTATACGGGCCAAGCCCGGGATTTACGGGAAATCGCGGGATTTCGTTTGCCGGCGATTAAACCTCTTTTATTAAGCGTCTCATCAAAAATGAAAACATTTTTAAAAACTACAAGTGTCATGGGCTTTAGTGGTGAAATAATAATTTAAAAAATCGTTCGGGAAATGAGTTTACACCCCGGGTACTTTCTTTGTATACTTTTGACTATACGGGCCGAGTCCGGGATTTACGGGAAATCGCAGGTTTTTTGTTTGCCGGCGATTAAACTTCTTTTATTCAGCGTCTCATCAAAAATGAAAACATTTTTGAAAACTACAAGTCTCATGCGTTTTAGTGGTGAAAAAATGAATTAAAATATCGTTCGGAAAATGAGTTTACTCCCTGGGTACTTTCTTTATATACTTTTGACTTTACAGGCCGAGTCCGGGATTTACGGGAAATCGCGGGTTTTCGTTTGCCGGCGATTAAACCTCTTTCATTAAGCGTCTCATCAAGAATGAAAACATTTTTGAAAACTACAAGTCTCATGCGTTTTAGTGGTGAAAAAAAAATTTAAAAAATCGTTCGGGAAATGAGTTTACTTCCTGGGTACTTTCTTTGTATACATTCGACTATACGGGCCAAGCCCGGGATTTACGGGAAATCGCGGGATTTCGTTTGCCGGCGATTAAACCTCTTTTATTAAGCGTCTCATCAAAAATGAAAACATTTTTAAAAACTACAAGTCTCATGGGCTTTAGTGGTGAAATAATAATTTAAAAAATCGTTCGGGAAATGAGTTTACACCCCGGGTACTTTCTTTGTATACTTTTGACCATACGGGCCGAGTCCGGGATTTACGGGAAATCGCAGGTTTTCGTTTGCCGGCGATTAAACTTCTTTTATTCAGCGTCTCATCAAAAATGAAAACATTTTTGAAAACTACAAGTCTCATGCGTTTTAGCGGTGAAAAAAAAATTTAAAAAATCGTTCGGGAAATGAGTTTACTTCCTGGGTACTTTCTTTGTATACATTCGACTATACGGGCCAAGCCCGGGATTTACGGGAAATCGCGGGATTTCGTTTGCCGGCGATTAAACCTCTTTTATTAAGCGTCTCATCAAAAATGAAAACATTTTTAAAAACTACAAGTCTCATGGGCTTTAGTGGTTAAATAATAATTTAAAAAATCGTTCGGGAAATGAGTTTACACCCCGGGTACTTTCTTTGTATACTTTTGACTATACGGGCCGAGTCCGGGATTTACGGGAAATCGCAGGTTTTCGTTTGCGGCGATTAAACTTTTTTTATTCAGCGTCTCATCAAAAATGAAAACATTTTTGAAAACTACAAATCTCATGCGTTTTAGTGGTGAAAAAATAATTTAAAAAATCGTTCGGGAAATGAGTTTACTCCCTGGGAACTTTCTTTGTATACTTTTGACTATACGGGCCGAGTCCGGGATTTACGGGAATTCGCGGGTTTTCGTTTGCCGGCGATTAAACTTCTTTTATTCAGCGTCTCATCAAAAATGAAAATATTTTTAAATACTACAAGTCTCATGGGCTTTAGTGGTGAAATAATAATTTAAAAAATCGTTCGGGAAATGAGTTTACACCCCGGGTACTTTCTTTGTATACTTTTGACTATACGGGCCGAGTCCGGGATTTACGGGAAATCGCAGGTTTTCGTTTGCTGGCGATTAAACTTCTTTTATTCAGCGTCTCATCAAAAATGAAAACATTTTTGAAAACTACAAGCCTCATGCGTTTTAGCGGTGAAAAAAAAATTTAAAAAATCGTTCGGGAAATGAGTTTACTTCCTGGGTACTTTCTTTGTATACATTCGACTATACGGGCCAAGCCCAGGATTTACGGGAAATCGCGGGATTTCGTTTGCCGGCGATTAAACCTCTTTTATTAAGCGTCTCATCAAAAATGAAAACATTTTTATAAACTACAAGTCTCATGGGCTTTAGTGGTGTAATAATAATTTGAAAAATCGTTCGGGAAATGAGTTTACACCCCGGGTACTTTCTTTGTATACTTTTGACTATACGGGCCGAGTCCGGGATTTACGGGAAATCGCAGGTTTTCGTTTGCCGGCGATTAAACTTCTTTTATTCAGCATCTCATCAAAAATGAAAATATTTTTAAATACTACAAGTGTCATGGGCTTTAGTGGTGAAATAATAATTTAAAAAATCGTTCGGGAAATGAGTTTACACTCTGGGTACTTTCTTTGTATTCTTTTGACTATGCGGGCCGAGTCCGGGGTTTACGGGAAATGGCGGGTTTTCGTTTGCCGGCGATTAAACTTCTTTTATTTAAAGTCTCACCAAAAATGAAAACATTTTTGAAAACTACAAGTCTCAAGCGTTTTAGTGGTGAAAAGATAATTTAAAAAATCGTTTTGGAAATGAGTTTACTCACAGGGTACTTTCTTTTTATACATTCGACTATACGGGCCAAGCCCGAGATTTACGGGAAATCGCGGGTTTTCGTTTGCCGGCGATTAAACCACTTTCATTAAGCGTCTCATCAAAAATGAAAACATTTCTGAAAACTACAAGTCTCATGCGTTTTAGTGGTGAAAAAATAATTTAAAAAATCGTTCGGGAATTGAGTTTACTTCCTGGGTACTTTCTTTGTATACATTCGACTATACGGGCCAAGCCCAGGATTTACGGGAAATCGCGGGATTTCGTTTGCCGGCGATTAAACCTCTTTTATTCAGCGTCTCATCAAAAATGAAAACATTTTTGAAAACTACAAGTCTCAAGCGTTTTAGTGGTGAAATAATAATTTAAAAAATTGTTTTGGAAATGAGTTTACTCACAGGGTACTTTTTTTGTATACATTCGACTATACGAGCCAAGCCCGGGATTTACGGGAAATCGCGGGTTTTCGTTTGCCGGCGATTAAACCACTTTCATTAAGCGTCTCATCAAAAATGAAAACTTTTCTGAGAACTACAAGTCTCATGCGTTTTAGTGGTGAAAAAATAATTTAAAAATACGTTCGGGAAATGAGTTTACTCACTGGGTACTTTCCTTGTATACTTTTGACTATACGGGCCGAGTCCGGGATTTACGGGAAATCGCGGGTTTTCGTTTGCCGGCGATTAAACTTCTTTTATTCAGCGTCGCATCAAAAATGAAAACATTTTTAAAAACTACAAGTCTCATGGGCTTTAGTGGTGAAATAATAATTTAAAAAATCGTTTGGGAAATGAGTTTACTCCCTGGGTACTTTCTTTGTATACTTTTGACTATACGGGCCGAGTCCGGGATTTACGGGAAGTCGCAGGTTTTCGTTTGCAGGCGATTAAATTTCTTTTATTCAGCGTCTCATCAAAAATGAAAACATTTTTGAAAACTACAAGTATCATGCGTTTTAGTGGTGAAAAAATAATTTAAAAAATCGTTCGGGAAATTAGTTTACACCGTGGGTACTCTCTTTGTATACTTTTGACTATACGGGCTGAGTCCGGGATTTACGGGAAATCGCAGGTTTTCGTTTGCCGGCGATTAAACTTCTTTTATTTAGCGTCTCATCGAAAATGAAAACATTTTTGAAAACTACAAGTCTCATGGGCTTTAGTGGTGAAATAATAATTTAAAAAATCGTTCGGGAAATGAGTTTACACCCCGGGTACTTTCTTTGTATACTTTTGACTATACGGGCCGAGTCCGGGATTTACGGGAAGTCGCAAGTTTTCGTTTGCCGGCGATTAAACTTCTTTTATTCAGCGTCTCATCAAAAATGAAAATATTTTTAAATACTGCAAGTCTCATGGGCTTTAGTGGTGAAATAATAATTTAAAAATCGTTCGGGAAATGAGTTTACACCCCAGGTACTTTCTTTGTATACTTTTGACTATACGGGCCGAGTCCGGGATTTACGGGAAATCGCAGGTTTTCGTTTGCCGGCGATTAAACTTCTTTTATTCAGCGTCTCATCAAAAATGAAACCATTTTTGAAAACTACAAGCCTCATGCGTTTTAGCGGTGAAAAAAAAATTTAAAAAATCGTTCGGGAAATGAGTTTACTTCCTGGGTACTTTCTTTGTATACATTCGACTATACGGGCCAAGCCCAGGATTTACGGGAAATCGCGGGATTTCGTTTGCCGGCGATTAAACCTCTTTTATTAAGCGTCTCATCAAAAATGAAAACATTTTTATAAACTACAAGTCTCATGGGCTTTAGTGGTGAAATAATAATTTAAAAAATCGTTCGGGAAATGAGTTTACACCCCGGGTACTTTCTTTGTATACTTTTGACTATACGGGCCGAGTCCGGGATTTACGGGAAATCGCAGGTTTTCGTTTGCCGGCGATTAAACTTCTTTTATTCAGCATCTCATCAAAAATGAAAATATTTTTAAATACTACAAGTGTCATGGGTTTTAGTGGTGAAATAATAATTTAAAAAATCGTTCGGGAAATGAGTTTACACTCTGGGTACTTTCTTTGTATTCTTTTGACTATGCGGGCCGAGTCCGGGGTTTACGGGAAATGGCGGGTTTTCGTTTGCCGGCGATTAAACCACTTTCATTAAGCGTCTCATCAAAAATGAAAACATTTCTGAGAACTACAAGTCTCATGCGTTTTAGTGGTGAAAAAATAATTTAAAAATACGTTCGGGAAATGAGTTTACTCACTGGGTACTTTCCTTGTATACTTTTGACTATACGGGCCGAGTCCGGGATTTACGGGAAATCGCGGGTTTTCGTTTGCCGGCGATTAAACTTCTTTTATTCAGCGTCTCATCAAAAATGAAAACATTTTTAAAAACTACAAGTCTCATGGGCTTTAGTGGTGAAATAATAATTTAAAAAATCGTTTGGGAAATGAGTTTACTCCCTGGGTACTTTCTTTGTATACTTTTGACTATACGGGCCGAGTCCGGGGTTTACGGGAAATGGCGGGTTTTCGTTTGCCGGCGATTAAACTTCTTTTATTTAAAGTCTCACCAAAAATGAAAACATTTTTGAAAACTACAAGTCTCAAGCGTTTTAGTGGTGAAAAGATAATTTAAAAAATCGTTTTGGAAATGAGTTTACTCACAGGGTACTTTCTTTGTATACATTCGACTATACGGGCCAAGCCCGAGATTTACGGGAAATCGCGGGTTTTCGTTTGCCGGCGATTAAACCACTTTCATTAAGCGTCTCATCAAAAATGAAAACATTTCTGAAAACTACAAGTCTCATGCGTTTTAGTGGTGAAAAAATAATTTAAAAATTCGCTCGGGAAATGAGTTTACTCACTGGGTACTTTCCTTGTATACTTTTGACTATACGGGCTGAGTCCGGGATTTACGGGAAATCCAGGGTTTTCGTTTGCCGGCGATTAAACTTCTTTTATTCAGCGTCTCATCAAAAATGAAAACATTTTTGAAAACTACAAGTCTCAAGCGTTTTAGTGGTGAAATAATAATTTAAAAAATCGTTTTGGAAATGAGTTTACTCACAGGGTACTTTCTTTGTATACATTCGACTATACGGGCCAAGCCCGGGATTTACGGGAAATCGCGGGTTTTCGTTTGCCGGCGATTAAACCACTTTCATTAAGCGTCTCATCAAAAATGAAAACATTTCTGAGAACTACAAGTCTCATGCGTTTTAGTGGTGAAAAAATAATTTAAAAATACGTTCGGGAAATGCGTTTACTCACTGGGTACTTTCCTTGTATACTTTTGACTATACGGGCCGAGTCCGGGATTTACGGGAAATCGCGGGTTTTCGTTTGCCGGCGATTAAACTTCTTTTATTCAGCGTCTCATCAAAAATGAAAACATTTTTAAAAACTACAAGTCTCATGGGCTTTAGTGGTGAAATAATAATTTAAAAAATCGTTTGGGAAATGAGTTTACTCCCTGGGTACTTTCTTTGTATACTTTTGACTATACGGGCCGAGTCCGGGATTTACGGGAAGTCGCAGGTTTTCGTTTGCAGGCGATTAAATTTCTTTTATTCAGCGTCTCATCAAAAATGAAAACATTTTTGAAAACTACAAGTCTCATGCGTTTTAGTGGTGAAAAAATAATTTAAAAAATCGTTCGGGAAATTAGTTTACACCGTGGGTACTCTCTTTGTATACTTTTGACTATACGGGCTGAGTCCGGGATTTACGGGAAATCGCAGGTTTTCGTTTGCCGGCGATTAAACTTCTTTTATTTAGCGTCTCATCAAAAATGAAAACATTTTTGAAAACTACAAGTCTCATGGGCTTTAGTGGTGAAATAATAATTTAAAAAATCGTTCGGGAAATGAGTTTACACCCCGGGTACTTTCTTTGTATACTTTTGACTATACGGGCCGAGTCCGGGATTTACGGGAAATCGCAGGTTTTCGTTTGCGGCGATTAAACTTCTTTTATTCAGCGTCTCATCAAAAATGAAACCATTTTTGAAAACTACAAGCCTCATGCGTTTTAGCGGTGAAAAAAAAAATTAAAAAATCGTTCGGGAAATGAGTTTACTTCCTGGGTACTTTCTTTGTATACATTCGACTATACGGGCCAAGCCCAGGATTTACGGGAAATCGCGGGATTTCGTTTGCCGGCGATTAAACCTCTTTTATTAAGCGTCTCATCAAAAATGAAAACATTTTTATAAACTACAAGTCTCATGGGCTTTAGTGGTGAAATAATAATTTAAAAAATCGTTCGGGAAATGAGTTTACACCCCGGGTACTTTCTTTGTATACTTTTGACTATACGGGCCGAGTCCGGGATTTACGGGAAATCGCAGGTTTTCGTTTGCCGGCGATTAAACTTCTTTTATTCAGCATCTCATCAAAAATGAAAATATTTTTAAATACTACAAGTGTCATGGGCTTTAGTGGTGAAATAATAATTTAAAAAATCGTTCGGGAAATGAGTTTACACTCTGGGTACTTTCTTTGTATTCTTTTGACTATGCGGGCCGAGTCCGGGGTTTACGGGAAATGGCGGGTTTTCGTTTGCCGGCGATTAAACCACTTTCATTAAGCGTCTCATCAAAAATGAAAACATTTCTGAGAACTACAAGTCTCATGCGTTTTGGTGGTGAAAAAATAATTTAAAAATACGTTCGGGAAATGAGTTTACTCACTGGGTACTTTCTTTGTATACTTTTGACTATACGGGCCAAGCCGGGATTTACGGGAAATCGCGGGTTTTCGTTTGCCGGCGATTAAACTTCTTTTATTCAGCGTCTCATCAAAAATGAAAACATTTTTAAAAAAGACAAGTCTCATGCGTTTTAGTGGTGAAAAAGTAATTTTAAAAATCGTTCGGGAAATGAGTTTACTCCCTGGGTACTTTCTTTGTATACTTTTGACTATACGGGCCAAGCCGGGATTTACGGGAAATCGCGGGTTTTCGTTTGCCGGCGATTAAACTTCTTTTATTCAGCGTCTCATCAAAAATGAAAACATTTTTAAAAACTACAAGTCTCATGGGCTTTAGTGGTGACAAAATAATTTAAAAAATCGTTCGAGAAATGAGTTTACACCCTGGGTACTTTCTTTGTATACTTTTGACTATACAGGCCGAGTCCGGGATTTACGGGAAATCGCAGGTTTTCGTTTGCCGGCGATTAAGCTTCTTTTATTCAGCGTCTCATCAAAAATGAAAACATTTTTGAAAACTACAAGTCTCATGCGTTTTAGTGGTGAAAAAATGAATTAAAATATCGTTCGGGAAATGAGTTTACTCCCTGGGTACTTTCTTTATATACTTTTGACTTCACAGGCCGAGTCCGGGATTTACGGGAAATCGCGGGTTTCCGTTTGCCGGCGATTAAACCTCTTTCATTAAGCGTCTCATCAAAAATGAAAACATTTTTGAAAACTACAAGTCTCATGCGTTTTAGTGGTGAAAAAAAAATTTAAAAAATCGTTCGGGAAATGAGTTTACTCCCCGGGCACTTTCTTTGTATACTTTTGACTATACGGGCCAAGCCGGGATTTACGGGAAATCGCAGGTTTTCGTTTGCCGGCGATTAAACCTCTTTTATTCAGCGTCTCATCAAAAATGAAAACATTTTTAAAAAAGACAAGTCTCATGCGTTTTAGTGGTGAAAAAGTAATTTTAAAAATCGTTCGGGAAATGAGTTTACTCCCTGGGTACTTTCTTTGTATACTTTTGACTATACGGGCCAAGCCCGGGATCTACGGGAAATCGCGGGTTTTCGTTTGCCGGCGATTAAACTTCTTTTCTTCAGCGTCTCATTAAAAATGAAAACATTTTTAAAAACTACAAGTCTCATGGGCTTTAGTGGTGAAATAATAATTTAAAAAATCGTTCGGGAAATGAGTTTACACCCCGGGTACTTTCTTTGTATACTTTTGACTATACGGGCCGAGTCCGGGATTTACGGGAAATCGCAGGTTTTCGTTTGCCGGCGATTAAACTTCTTTTATTCAGCATCTCATCAAAAATGAAAATATTTTTAAATACTACAAGTGTCATGGGCTTTAGTGGTGAAATAATAATTTAAAAAATCGTTCGGGAAATGAGTTTACACTCTGGGTACTTTCTTTGTATTCTTTTGACTATGCGGGCCGAGTCCGGGGTTTACGGGAAATGGCGGGTTTTCGTTTGCCGGCGATTAAACCACTTTCATTAAGCGTCTCATCAAAAATGAAAACATTTCTGAGAACTACAAGTCTCATGCGTTTTGGTGGTGAAAAAATAATTTAAAAATACGTTCGGGAAATGAGTTTACTCACTGGGTACTTTCTTTGTATACTTTTGACTATACGGGCCAAGCCGGGATTTACGGGAAATCGCGGGTTTTCGTTTGCCGGCGATTAAACTTCTTTTATTCAGCGTCTCATCAAAAATGAAAACATTTTTAAAAAAGACAAGTCTCATGCGTTTTAGTGGTGAAAAAGTAATTTTAAAAATCGTTCGGGAAATGAGTTTACTCCCTGGGTACTTTCTTTGTATACTTTTGACTATACGGGCCAAGCCGGGATTTACGGGAAATCGCGGGTTTTCGTTTGCCGGCGATTAAACTTCTTTTATTCAGCGTCTCATCAAAAATGAAAACATTTTTAAAAACTACAAGTCTCATGGGCTTTAGTGGTGACAAAATAATTTAAAAAATCGTTCGAGAAATGAGTTTACACCCTGGGTACTTTCTTTGTATACTTTTGACTATACAGGCCGAGTCCGGGATTTACGGGAAATCGCAGGTTTTCGTTTGCCGGCGATTAAGCTTCTTTTATTCAGCGTCTCATCAAAAATGAAAACATTTTTGAAAACTACAAGTCTCATGCGTTTTAGTGGTGAAAAAATGAATTAAAATATCGTTCGGGAAATGAGTTTACTCCCTGGGTACTTTCTTTATATACTTTTGACTTCACAGGCCGAGTCCGGGATTTACGGGAAATCGCGGGTTTCCGTTTGCCGGCGATTAAACCTCTTTCATTAAGCGTCTCATCAAAAATGAAAACATTTTTGAAAACTACAAGTCTCATGCGTTTTAGTGGTGAAAAAAAAATTTAAAAAATCGTTCGGGAAATGAGTTTACTCCCCGGGCACTTTCTTTGTATACTTTTGACTATACGGGCCAAGCCGGGATTTACGGGAAATCGCAGGTTTTCGTTTGCCGGCGATTAAACCTCTTTTATTTAGCGTCTCATCAAAAATGAAAACATTTTTAAAAAAGACAAGTCTCATGCGTTTTAGTGGTGAAAAAGTAATTTTAAAAATCGTTCGGGAAATGAGTTTACTCCCTGGGTACTTTCTTTGTATACTTTTGACTATACGGGCCAAGCCCGGGATCTACGGGAAATCGCGGGTTTTCGTTTGCCGGCGATTAAACTTCTTTTCTTCAGCGTCTCATTAAAAATGAGAACATTTTTAAAAACTACAAGTCTCATGCGTTTTAGTGGTGAAAAAATAATTTAAAAAATCGTTCGGGAAATGAGTTTACTCCCTGGGTACTTTCTTTGTATACTTTTGACTATACGGGCCGAGTCCGGGATTAACGGGAAGTCGCAGGTTTTCGTTTGCAGGCGATTAAGTTTCTTTTATTCAGCGTCTCATCAAAAATGAAAACATTTTTGAAAACTACAAGTCTCATGCGTTTTAGTGGTGAAAAAATATTTTAAAAAATCGTTCGGGAAATTAGTTTACACCGTGGGTACTCTCTTTGTATACTTTTGACTATACGGGCTGAGTCCGGGATTTACGGGAAATCGCAGGTTTTCGTTTGCCGGCGATTAAACTTCTTTTATTTAGCGTCTCATCAAAAATGAAAACATTTTTGAAAACTACAAGTCTCATGCGTTTTAGTGGTAAAAAAATAATTTAAAAATTCGTTAGGGAAATGAGTTTACTCACTTGGTACTTTCTTTGTATACTTTTGACTATACGGGCCGAGTACGGGATTTACGGGAAATCGCGGGTTTTCGTTTACCGGCGATTAAACTTCTTTTATTCAGCGTCTCATCAAAAATGAAAACATTTTTAAAAACTACAAGTCTCATGCGTTTTAGTGGTGAAAAAATAATTTAAAAAATCGTTCGGGAAATGAGTTTACACCCTGGGTACTTTCTTTGTATACTTTTGACTATACGGGCCAAGTCCGGGATTTACGGGAAATCGCAGGTTTTCGTTTGCCGGCGATTAAACCTCTTTTATTCAGCGTCTCATCAAAAATGAAAACATTTTTAAAAAAGACAAGTTTCATGCGTTTTAGTGGTGAAAAAGTAATTTTAAAAATCGTTCGGGAAATGATTTTACTCCCTGGGTACTTTCTTTGTATACTTTTGACTATACGGGCCAAGCCCGGGATCTACAGGAAATCGCGGGTTTTCGTTTGCCGGCGATTAAACTTCTTTTCTTCAGCGTCTCATTAAAAGTGAAAACATTTTTAAAAACTACAAGTCTTATGCGTTTTAGTGGTGAAAAAATAATTTAAAAAATCGTTCTGGAAATGAGTTTACTCCCTGGGTACTTTCTTTGTATACTTTTGACTATACGGGCCGAGTCCGGGATTTACGGGAAATCGCAGGTTTTCGTTTGCCGGCGATTAAACTGCTTTTATTCAGCGTCTCATCAAAAATGAAAACATTCTTGAAAACTACAAGTCTCATGCGCTTTAGTGGTGAAATAATAATTTAAAAAATCGTTTGGGAAATGAGTTTACTCCCTGGGTACTTTCTTTGTATACTTTTGACTATACGGGCCGACTCCATGATTTACGGGAAATCGCAGGTTTTCGTTTGCCGGCGAGTAAACTTCTTTTATTCAGCGTCTCATCAAAAATGAAAACATTTTTAAAAAAGACAAGTCTCATGCGTTTTAGTGGTGAAAAAGTAATTTTAAAAATCGTTCGGGAAATGAGTTTACTCCCTGGGTACTTTCTTTGTATACTTTTGACTATACGGGCCAAGCCGGGATTTACTGGAAATCGCGGGTTTTCGTTTGCCGGCGATTAAACTTCTTTTATTCAGCGTCTCATCAAAAATGAAAACATTTTTGAAAACTACAAGTCTCATGCGTTTTAGTGGTGAAAAAATGAATTAAAATATCGTTCGGGAAATGAGTTTACTCCCTGGGTACTTTCTTTATATACTTTTGACTTTACAGGCCGAGTCCGGGATTTACGGGAAATCGCGGGTTTTCGTTTGCCGGCGATTAAACCTCTTTCATTAAGCGTCTCATCAAAAATGAAAACATTTTTGAAAACTACAAGTCTCATGCGTTTTAGTGGTGAAAAAAAAATTTAAAAAATCGTTCGGGAAATGAGTTTACTCCCTGGGTACTTTCTTTGTATACTTTTGACTATACGGGCCAAGCCGGGATTTACGGGAAATCGGAGGTTTTCGTTTGCCGGCGATTAAACCTCTTTTATTCAGCGTCTCATCAAAAATGAAAACATTTTTAAAAAAGACAAGTCTCATGCGTTTTAGTGGTGAAAAAGTAATTTTAAAAATCGTTCGGGAAATGAGTTTACTCCCTGGGTACTTTCTTTGTATACTTTTGACTATACGGGCCAAGCCGGGATTTACTGGAAATCGCGGGTTTTCGTTTGCCGGCGATTAAACTTCTTTTATTCAGCGTCTCATCAAAAATGAAAACATTTTTGAAAACTACAAGTCTCATGCGTTTTAGTGGTGAAAAAATGAATTAAAATATCGTTCGGGAAATGAGTTTACTCCCTGGGTACTTTCTTTATATACTTTTGACTTTACAGGCCGAGTCCGGGATTTACGGGAAATCGCGGGTTTTCGTTTGCCGGCGATTAAACCTCTTTCATTAAGCGTCTCATCAAAAATGAAAACATTTTTGAAAACTACAAGTCTCATGCGTTTTAGTGGTGAAAAAAAAATTTAAAAAATCGTTCGGGAAATGAGTTTACTCCCTGGGTACTTTCTTTGTATACTTTTGACTATACGGGCCAAGCCGGGATTTACGGGAAATCGGAGGTTTTCGTTTGCCGGCGATTAAACCTCTTTTATTCAGCGTCTCATCAAAAATGAAAACATTTTTAAAAAAGACAAGTCTCATGCGTTTTAGTGGTGAAAAAGTAATTTTAAAAATCGTTCGGGAAATGAGTTTACTCCCTGGGTACTTTCTTTGTATACTTTTGACTATACGGGCCAAGCCCGGGATCTACGGGAAATCGCGGGTTTTCGTTTGCCGGCGATTAAACTTCTTTTCTTCAGCGTCTCATTAAAAATGAAAACATTTTTAAAAACTACAAGTCTTATGCGTTTTAGTGGTGAAAAAATAATTTAAAAAATCGTTCTGGAAATGAGTTTACTCCCTGGGTACTTTCTTTGTATACTTTTGACTATACGGGCCGAGTCCGGGATTTACGGGAAATCGCAGGTTTTCGTTTGCCGGCGATTAAACTGCTTTTATTCAGCGTCTCATCAAAAATGAAAACATTCTTGAAAACTACAAGTCTCATGCGCTTTAGTGGTGAAATAATAATTTAAAAAATCGTTTGGGAAATGAGTTTACTCCCTGGGTACTTTCTTTGTATACTTTTGACTATACGGGCCGACTCCATGATTTACGGGAAATCGCAGGTTTTGGTTTGCCGGCGAGTAAACTTCTTTTATTCAGCGTCTCATCAAAAATGAAAACATTTTTAAAAACTACAAGTCTCATGCGTTTTAGTGGTGAAAAAGTAATTTAAAAAATCGTTCGGGAAATGAGTTTACACCCTGGGTACTTTCTTTGTGTACTTTTGACTATACGGGCCGAGTCCGGGATTTACGGGAAATCGCAGGTTTTCGTTTGCCGGCGATTAAACCTCTTTTATTCAGCGTCTCATCAAAAATGAAAACATTTTTAAAAAAGACAAGTCTCATGCGTTTTAGTGGTGAAAAAGTAATTTTAAAAATCGTTCGGGAAATGAGTTTACTCCCTGGGTACTTTCTTTGTATACTTTTGACTATACGGGCCAAGCCGGGATTTACGGGAAATCGCGGGTTTTCGTTTGCCGGCGATTAAACTTCTTTTATTCAGCGTCTCATCAAAAATGAAAACATTTTTGAAAACTACAAGTCTCATGCGTTTTAGTGGTGAAAAAAAAATTTAAAAAATCGTTCGGGAAATGAGTTTACTCCCTGGGTACTTTCTTTGTATACTTTTGACTATACGGGCCAAGCCGGGATTTACGGGAAATCGGAGGTTTTCGTTTGCCGGCGATTAAACCTCTTTTATTCAGCGTCTCATCAAAAATGAAAACATTTTTAAAAAAGACAAGTCTCATGCGTTTTAGTGGTGAAAAAGTAATTTTAAAAATCGTTCGGGAAATGAGTTTACTCCCTGGGTACTTTCTTTGTATACTTTTGACTATACGGGCCAAGCCCGGGATCTACGGGAAATCGCGGGTTTTCGTTTGCCGGCGATTAAACTTCTTTTCTTCAGCGTCTCATTAAAAATGAAAACATTTTTAAAAACTACAAGTCTTATGCGTTTTAGTGGTGAAAAAATAATTTAAAAAATCGTTCTGGAAATGAGTTTACTCCCTGGGTACTTTCTTTGTATACTTTTGACTATACGGGCCGAGTCCGGGATTTACGGGAAATCGCAGGTTTTCGTTTGCCGGCGATTAAACTGCTTTTATTCAGCGTCTCATCAAAAATGAAAACATTCTTGAAAACTACAAGTCTCATGCGCTTTAGTGGTGAAATAATAATTTAAAAAATCGTTTGGGAAATGAGTTTACTCCCTGGGTACTTTCTTTGTATACTTTTGACTATACGGGCCGACTCCATGATTTACGGGAAATCGCAGGTTTTGGTTTGCCGGCGAGTAAACTTCTTTTATTCAGCGTCTCATCAAAAATGAAAACATTTTTAAAAACTACAAGTCTCATGCGTTTTAGTGGTGAAAAAGTAATTTAAAAAATCGTTCGGGAAATGAGTTTACACCCTGGGTACTTTCTTTGTGTACTTTTGACTATACGGGCCGAGTCCGGGATTTACGGGAAATCGCAGGTTTTCGTTTGCCGGCGATTAAACCTCTTTTATTCAGCGTCTCATCAAAAATGAAAACATTTTTAAAAAAGACAAGTCTCATGCGTTTTAGTGGTGAAAAAGTAATTTTAAAAATCGTTCGGGAAATGAGTTTACTCCCTGGGTACTTTCTTTGTATACTTTTGACTATACGGGCCAAGCCGGGATTTACGGGAAATCGCGGGTTTTCGTTTGCCGGCGATTAAACTTCTTTTATTCAGCGTCTCATCAAAAATGAAAACATTTTTAAAAACTACAAGTCTCATGGGCTTTAGTGGTGAAAAAATAATTTAAAAAATCGTTCGAGAAATGAGTTTACACCCTGGGTACTTTCTTTGTATACTTTTGACTATACAGGTCGAGTCCGGGATTTACGGGAAATCGCAGGTTTTCGTTTGCCGGCGATTAAGCTTCTTTTATTCAGCGTCTCATCAAAAATGAAAACATTTTTGAAAACTACAAGTCTCATGCGTTTTAGTGGTGAAAAAATGAATTAAAATATCGTACGGGAAATGAGTTTACTCCCTGGGTACTTTCTTTATATACTTTTGACTTTACAGGCCGAGTCCGGGATTTACGGGAAATCGCGGGTTTTCGTTTGCCGGCGATTAAACCTCTTTCATTAAGCGTCTCATCAAAAATGAAAACATTTTTGAAAACTACAAGTCTCATGCGTTTTAGTGGTGAAATAATAATTTAAAAAATCGTTCGGGAAATGAGTTTACACCCCGGGTACTTTCTTTGTATACTTTTGACTATACGGGCCGAGTCCGGGATTTACGGGAAATCGCAGGTTTTCGTTTGCGGCGATTAAACTTCTTTTATTCAGCGTCTCATCAAAAATGAAAACATTTTTGAAAACTACAAGTCTCATGCGTTTTAGTGGTGAAAAAATAATTTAAAAAATCGTTCGGGAAATGAGTTTACTCCCTGGGAACTTTCTTTGTATACTTTTGACTATACGGGCCGAGTCCGGGATTTACGGGAAGTCGCGGGATTTCGTTTGCCGGCGATTAAACTTCTTTTATTCAGAGTCCCATCAAAAATGAAAACATTTTTAAAAACTACAAGTCTCATGCGTTTTAGTGGTGAAAAAGTAATTTAAAAAATCGTTCGGGAAATGAGTTTACACCCTGGGTACTTTCTTTGTGTACTTTTGACTATACGGGCCGAGTCCGGGATTTACGGGAAATCGCAGGTTTTCGTTTGCCGGCGATTAAACCTCTTTTATTCAGCGTCTCATCAAAAATGAAAACATTTTTAAAAAAGACAAGTCTCATGCGTTTTAGTGGTGAAAAAGTAATTTTAAAAATCGTTCGGGAAATGAGTTTACTCCCTGGGTACTTTCTTTGTATACTTTTGACTATACGGGCCAAGCCGGGATTTACGGGAAATCGCGGGTTTTCGTTTGCCGGCGATTAAACTTCTTTTATTCAGCGTCTCATCAAAAATGAAAACATTTTTGAAAACTACAAGTCTCATGCGTTTTAGTGGTGAAAAAAAAATTTAAAAAATCGTTCGGGAAATGAGTTTACTCCCTGGGTACTTTCTTTGTATACTTTTGACTATACGGGCCAAGCCGGGATTTACGGGAAATCGGAGGTTTTCGTTTGCCGGCGATTAAACCTCTTTTATTCAGCGTCTCATCAAAAATGAAAACATTTTTAAAAAAGACAAGTCTCATGCGTTTTAGTGGTGAAAAAGTAATTTTAAAAATCGTTCGGGAAATGAGTTTACTCCCTGGGTACTTTCTTTGTATACTTTTGACTATACGGGCCAAGCCCGGGATCTACGGGAAATCGCGGGTTTTCGTTTGCCGGCGATTAAACTTCTTTTCTTCAGCGTCTCATTAAAAATGAAAACATTTTTAAAAACTACAAGTCTTATGCGTTTTAGTGGTGAAAAAATAATTTAAAAAATCGTTCTGGAAATGAGTTTACTCCCTGGGTACTTTCTTTGTATACTTTTGACTATACGGGCCGAGTCCGGGATTTACGGGAAATCGCAGGTTTTCGTTTGCCGGCGATTAAACTGCTTTTATTCAGCGTCTCATCAAAAATGAAAACATTCTTGAAAACTACAAGTCTCATGCGCTTTAGTGGTGAAATAATAATTTAAAAAATCGTTTGGGAAATGAGTTTACTCCCTGGGTACTTTCTTTGTATACTTTTGACTATACGGGCCGACTCCATGATTTACGGGAAATCGCAGGTTTTGGTTTGCCGGCGAGTAAACTTCTTTTATTCAGCGTCTCATCAAAAATGAAAACATTTTTAAAAACTACAAGTCTCATGCGTTTTAGTGGTGAAAAAGTAATTTAAAAAATCGTTCGGGAAATGAGTTTACACCCTGGGTACTTTCTTTGTGTACTTTTGACTATACGGGCCGAGTCCGGGATTTACGGGAAATCGCAGGTTTTCGTTTGCCGGCGATTAAACCTCTTTTATTCAGCGTCTCATCAAAAATGAAAACATTTTTAAAAAAGACAAGTCTCATGCGTTTTAGTGGTGAAAAAGTAATTTTAAAAATCGTTCGGGAAATGAGTTTACTCCCTGGGTACTTTCTTTGTATACTTTTGACTATACGGGCCAAGCCGGGATTTACGGGAAATCGCGGGTTTTCGTTTGCCGGCGATTAAACTTCTTTTATTCAGCGTCTCATCAAAAATGAAAACATTTTTAAAAACTACAAGTCTCATGGGCTTTAGTGGTGAAAAAATAATTTAAAAAATCGTTCGAGAAATGAGTTTACACCCTGGGTACTTTCTTTGTATACTTTTGACTATACAGGTCGAGTCCGGGATTTACGGGAAATCGCAGGTTTTCGTTTGCCGGCGATTAAGCTTCTTTTATTCAGCGTCTCATCAAAAATGAAAACATTTTTGAAAACTACAAGTCTCATGCGTTTTAGTGGTGAAAAAATGAATTAAAATATCGTACGGGAAATGAGTTTACTCCCTGGGTACTTTCTTTATATACTTTTGACTTTACAGGCCGAGTCCGGGATTTACGGGAAATCGCGGGTTTTCGTTTGCCGGCGATTAAACCTCTTTCATTAAGCGTCTCATCAAAAATGAAAACATTTTTGAAAACTACAAGTCTCATGCGTTTTAGTGGTGAAATAATAATTTTAAAAATCGTTCGGGAAATGAGTTTACACCCCGGGTACTTTCTTTGTATACTTTTGACTATACGGGCCGAGTCCGGGATTTACGGGAAATCGCAGGTTTTCGTTTGCGGCGATTAAACTTCTTTTATTCAGCGTCTCATCAAAAATGAAAACATTTTTGAAAACTACAAGTCTCATGCGTTTTAGTGGTGAAAAAATAATTTAAAAAATCGTTCGGGAAATGAGTTTACTCCCTGGGAACTTTCTTTGTATACTTTTGACTATACGGGCCGAGTCCGGGATTTACGGGAAGTCGCGGGATTTCGTTTGCCGGCGATTAAACTTCTTTTATTCAGCGTCTCATCAAAAATGAAAATATTTTTAAATACTACAAGTCTCATGGGCTTTAGAGGTGAAATAATAATTTAAAAAATCGTTCGGGAAATGAGTTTACACCCCGGGTACTTTCTTTGTATACTTTTGACTATACGGGCCGAGTCCGGGATTTACGGGAAATCGCAGGTTTTCGTTTGCCGGCGATTAAACTTCTTTTATTCAGCGTCTCATCAAAAATGAAAACATTTTTGAAAACTACAAGCCTCATGCGTTTTAGCGGTGAAAAAAAAATTTAAAAAATCGTTTGGGAAATGAGTTTACTTCCTGGGTACTTTCTTTGTATACATTCGACTATACGGCCAAGCCCAGGATTTACGGGAAATCGCGGGATTTCGTTTGCCGGCGATTAAACCTCTTTTATTAAGCGTCTCATCAAAAATGAAAACATTTTTATAAACTACAAGTCTCATGGGCTTTAGTGGTGTAATAATAATTTGAAAAATCGTTCGGGAAATGAGTTTACACCCCGGGTACTTTCTTTGTATACTTTTGACTATACGGGCCGAGTCCGGGATTTACGGGAAATCGCAGGTTTTCGTTTGCCGGCGATTAAACTTCTTTTATTCAGCGTCTCATCAAAAATGAAAACATTTTTGAAAACTACAAGCCTCATGCGTTTTAGCGGTGAAAAAAAAATTTAAAAAATCGTTCGGGAAATTAGTTTACTTCCTGGGTACTTTCTTTGTATACATTCGACTATACGGGCCAAGCCCAGGATTTACGGGAAATCGCGGGATTTCGTTTGCCGGCGATTAAACCTCTTTTATTAAGCGTCTCATCAAAAATGAAAACATTTTTATAAACTACAAGTCTCATGGGCTTTAGTGGTGTAATAATAATTTGAAAAATCGTTCGGGAAATGAGTTTACACCCCGGGTACTTTCTTTGTATACTTTTGACTATACGGGCCGAGTCCGGGATTTACGGGAAATCGCAGGTTTTCGTTTGCCGGCGATTAAACTTCTTTTATTCAGCATCTCATCAAAAATGAAAATATTTTTAAATACTACAAGTGTCATGGGCTTTAGTGGTGAAAAAGTAATTTAAAAAATCGTTCGGGAAATGAGTTTACACCCTGGGTACTTTCTTTGTGTACTTTTGACTATACGGGCCGAGTCCGGGATTTACGGGAAATCGCAGGTTTTCGTTTGCCGGCGATTAAACCTCTTTTATTCAGCGTCTCATCAAAAATGAAAACATTTTTAAAAAAGACAAGTCTCATGCGTTTTAGTGGTGAAAAAGTAATTTTAAAAATCGTTCGGGAAATGAGTTTACTCCCTGGGTACTTTCTTTGTATACTTTTGACTATACGGGCCAAGCCGGGATTTACGGGAAATCGCGGGTTTTCGTTTGCCGGCGATTAAACTTCTTTTATTCAGCGTCTCATCAAAAATGAAAACATTTTTAAAAACTACAAGTCTCATGGGCTTTAGTGGTGAAAAAATAATTTAAAAAATCGTTCGAGAAATGAGTTTACACCCTGGGTACTTTCTTTGTATACTTTTGACTATACAGGTCGAGTCCGGGATTTACGGGAAATCGCAGGATTTCGTTTGCCGGCGATTAAGCTTCTTTTATTCAGCGTCTCATCAAAAATGAAAACATTTTTGAAAACTACAAGTCTCATGCGTTTTAGTGGTGAAAAAATGAATTAAAATATCGTACGGGAAATGAGTTTACTCCCTGGGTACTTTCTTTATATACTTTTGACTTTACAGGCCGAGTCCGGGATTTACGGGAAATCGCGGGTTTTCGTTTGCCGGCGATTAAACCTCTTTCATTAAGCGTCTCATCAAAAATGAAAACATTTTTGAAAACTACAAGTCTCATGCGTTTTAGTGGTGAAATAATAATTTAAAAAATCGTTCGGGAAATGAGTTTACACCCCGGGTACTTTCTTTGTATACTTTTGACTATACGGGCCGAGTCCGGGATTTACGGGAAATCGCAGGTTTTCGTTTGCGGCGATTAAACTTCTTTTATTCAGCGTCTCATCAAAAATGAAAACATTTTTGAAAACTACAAGTCTCATGCGTTTTAGTGGTGAAAAAGTAATTTTAAAAATCGTTCGGGAAATGAGTTTACTCCCTGGGTACTTTCTTTGTATACTTTTGACTATACGGGCCAAGCCGGGATTTACGGGAAATCGCGGGTTTTCGTTTGCCGGCGATTAAACTTCTTTTATTCAGCGTCTCATCAAAAATGAAAATATTTTTAAATACTACAAGTCTCATGCGTTTTAGTGGTGAAAAAATGAATTAAAATATCGTTCGGGAAATGAGTTTACACCCCGGGTACTTTCTTTGTATACTTTTGACTATACGGGCCGAGTCCGGGATTTACGGGAAATCGCGGGTTTTCGTTTGCCGGCGATTAAACTTCTTTTATTCAGCGTCTCATCAAAAATGAAAACATTTTTGAAAACTACAAGCCTCATGCGTTTTAGCGGTGAAAAAAAAAATTAAAAAATCGTTTGGGAAATGAGTTTACTTCCTGGGTACTTTCTTTGTATACATTCGACTATACGGGCCAAGCCCAGGATTTACGGGAAATCGCGGGATTTCGTTTGCCGGCGATTAAACCTCTTTTATTAAGCGTCTCATCAAAAATGAAAACATTTTTATAAACTACAAGTCTCATGGGCTTTAGTGGTGTAATAATAATTTGAAAAATCGTTCGGGAAATGAGTTTACACCCCGGGTACTTTCTTTGTATACTTTTGACTATACGGGCCGAGTCCGGGATTTACGGGAAATCGCAGGTTTTCGTTTGCCGGCGATTAAACTTCTTTTATTCAGCGTCTCATCAAAAATGAAAACATTTTTGAAAACTACAAGCCTCATGCGTTTTAGCGGTGAAAAAAAAATTTAAAAAATCGTTCGGGAAATGAGTTTACTTCCTGGGTACTTTCTTTGTATACATTCGACTATACGGGCCAAGCCCAGGATTTACGGGAAATCGCGGGATTTCGTTTGCCGGCGATTAAACCTCTTTTATTAAGCGTCTCATCAAAAATGAAAACATTTTTATAAACTACAAGTCTCATGGGCTTTAGTGGTGTAATAATAATTTGAAAAATCGTTCGGGAAATGAGTTTACACCCCGGGTACTTTCTTTGTATACTTTTGACTATACGGGCCGAGTCCGGGATTTACGGGAAATCGCAGGTTTTCGTTTGCCGGCGATTAAACTTCTTTTATTCAGCATCTCATCAAAAATGAAAATATTTTTAAATACTACAAGTGTCATGGGCTTTAGTGGTGAAATAATAATTTAAAAAATCGTTCGAGAAATGAGTTTACACTCTGGGTACTTTCTTTGTATTCTTTTGACTATGCGGGCCGAGTCCAGGGTTTACGGGAAATGGCGGGTTTTCGTTTGCCGGCGATTAAACTTCTTTTATTTAGAGTCTCACCAAAAATGAAAACATTTTTGAAAACTACAAGTCTCAAGCGTTTTAGTGGTGAAAAGATAATTTAAAAAATCGTTTTGGAAATGAGTTTACTCACAGGGTACTTTCTTTGTATACATTCGACTATACGGGCCAAGCCCGAGATTTACGGGAAATCGCGGGTTTTCGTTTGCCGGCGATTAAACCACTTTCATTAAGCGTCTCATCAAAAATGAAAACATTTCTGAAAACTACAAGTCTCATGCGTTTTAGTGGTGAAAAAATAATTTAAAAATTCGCTCGGGAAATGAGTTTACTCACTGGGTACTTTCCTTGTATACTTTTGACTATACGGGCTGAGTCCGGGATTTACGGGAAATCGCGGGTTTTCGTTTGCCGGCGATTAAACTTCTTTTATTCAGCGTCTCATCAAAAATGAAAACATTTTTGAAAACTACAAGTCTCAAGCGTTTTAGTGGTGAAATAATAATTTACAAAATCGTTTTGGAAATGAGTTTACTCACAGGGTACTTTCTTTGTATACATTCGACTATACGGGCCAAGCCCGGGATTTACGGGAAATCGCGGGTTTTCGTTTGCCGGCGATTAAACCACTTTCATTAAGCGTCTCATCAAAAATGAAAACATTTCTGAGAACTACAAGTCTCATGCGTTTTAGTGGTGAAAAAGTAATTTAAAAAATCGTTCGGGAAATGAGTTTACACCCTGGGTACTTTCTTTGTATACTTTTGACTATACGGGCCGAGTCCGGGATTTACGGGAAATCGCAGGTTTTGGTTTGCCGGCGATTAAACCTCTTTTATTCAGCGTCTCATCAAAAATTAAAACATTTTTAAAAAAGACAAGTCTCATGCGTTTTAGTGGTAAAAAAGTAATTTTAAAAATCGTTCGGGAAATGAGTTTACTCCCTGGGTACTTTCTTTGTATACTTTTGACTATACGGGCCAAGCCGGGATTTACGGGAAATCGCGGGTTTTCGTTTGCCGGAGATTAAACTTCTTTTATTCAGCGTCTCATCAAAAATGAAAACATTTTTGAAAACTAAAAGTCTCATGCGTTTTAGTGGTGAAAAAATGAATTAAAATATCGTTCGGGAAATGAGTTTACTCCCTGGGTACTTTCTTTATATACTTTTGACTTTACAGGCCGAGTCTGGGATTTACGGGAAATCGCGGGTTTTCGTTTGCCGGCGATTAAACCTCTTTCATTAAGCGTCTCATCAAAAATGAAAACATTTTTGAAAACTACAAGTCTCATGCGTTTTAGTGGTGAAAAAAAAATTTAAAAAATCGTTCGGGAAATGAGTTTACTCCCTGGGTACTTTCTTTGTATACTTTTGACTATACGGGCCAAGCCGGGATTTACGGGAAATCGGAGGTTTTCGTTTGCCGGCGATTAAACCTCTTTTATTCAGCGTCTCATCAAAAATGAAAACATTTTTAAAAAAGACAAGTCTCATGCGTTTTAGTGGTGAAAAAGTAATTTTAAAAATCGTTCGGGAAATGAGTTTACTCCTTGGGTACTTTCTTTGTATACTTTTGACTATACGGGCCAAGCCCGGGATCTACGGGAAATCGCGGGTTTTCGTTTGCCGGCGATTAAACTTCTTTTCTTCAGCGTCTCATTAAAAATGAAAACATTTTTAAAAACTACAAGTCTTATGCGTTTTAGTGGTGAAAAAATAATTTAAAAAATCGTTCTGGAAATGAGTTTACTCCCTGGGTACTTTCTTTGTATACTTTTGACTATACGGGCCGAGTCCGGGATTTACGGGAAATCGCAGGTTTTCGTTTGCCGGCGATTAAACTGCTTTTATTCAGCGTCTCATCAAAAATGAAAACATTCTTGAAAACTACAAGTCTCATGCGCTTTAGTGGTGAAATAATAATTTAAAAAATCGTTTGGGAAATGAGTTTACTCCCTGGGTACTTTCTTTGTATACTTTTGACTATACGGGCCGACTCCATGATTTACGGGAAATCGCAGGTTTTGGTTTGCCGGCGAGTAAACTTCTTTTATTCAGCGTCTCATCAAAAATGAAAACATTTTTAAAAACTACAAGTCTCATGCGTTTTAGTGGTGAAAAAGTAATTTAAAAAATCGTTCGGGAAATGAGTTTACACCCTGGGTACTTTCTTTGTGTACTTTTGACTATACGGGCCGAGTCCGGGATTTACGGGAAATCGCAGGTTTTCGTTTGCCGGCGATTAAACCTCTTTTATTCAGCGTCTCATCAAAAATGAAAACATTTTTAAAAAAGACAAGTCTCATGCGTTTTAGTGGTGAAAAAGTAATTTTAAAAATCGTTCGGGAAATGAGTTCACTCCCTGGGTACTTTCTTTGTATACTTTTGACTATACGGGCCAAGCCGGGATTTACGGGAAATCGCGGGTTTTCGTTTGCCGGCGATTAAACTTCTTTTATTCAGCGTCTCATCAAAAATGAAAACATTTTTGAAAACTACAAGTCTCATGCGTTTTAGTGGTGAAAAAATGAATTAAAATATCGTTCGGGAAATGAGTTTACTCCCTGGGTACTTTCTTTATATACTTTTGACTTTACAGGC
The DNA here is from genome assembly GCF_029227915.1 of Hydractinia symbiolongicarpus. Taxonomy (NCBI): domain Eukaryota; kingdom Metazoa; phylum Cnidaria; class Hydrozoa; order Anthoathecata; family Hydractiniidae; genus Hydractinia; species Hydractinia symbiolongicarpus. Next base: position 24,798,136 of record NC_079888.1, on the reverse strand, counting down.
CCAGTCCGGGATTTACGGGAAATCGCGGTTTTCGTTTGCCGGCGATTAAACCTCTTTCATTAAGCGTCTCATCAAAAATGAAAACATTTTTGAAAACTACAAGTCTCATGCGTTTTAGTGGTGAAAAAAAAATTTAAAAAATCGTTCGGGAAATGAGTTTACTCCCTGGGTACTTTCTTTGTATACTTTTGACTATACGGGCCAAGCCGGGATTTACGGGAAATCGGAGGTTTTCGTTTGCCGGCGATTAAACCTCTTTTATTCAGCGTCTCATCAAAAATGAAAACATTTTTAAAAAAGACAAGTCTCATGCGTTTTAGTGGTGAAAAAGTAATTTTAAAAATCGTTCGGGAAATGAGTTTACTCCCTGGGTACTTTCTTTGTATACTTTTGACTATACGGGCCAAGCCCGGGATCTACGGGAAATCGCGGGTTTTCGTTTGCCGGCGATTAAACTTCTTTTCTTCAGCGTCTCATTAAAAATGAAAACATTTTTAAAAACTACAAGTCTTATGCGTTTTAGTGGTGAAAAAATAATTTAAAAAATCGTTCTGGAAATGAGTTTACTCCCTGGGTACTTTCTTTGTATACTTTTGACTATACAGGCCGAGTCCGGGATTTACGGGAAATCGCAGGTTTTCGTTTGCCGGCGATTAAACTGCTTTTATTCAGCGTCTCATCAAAAATGAAAACATTCTTGAAAACTACAAGTCTCATGCGCTTTAGTGGTGAAATAATAATTTAAAAAATCGTTTGGGAAATGAGTTTACTCCCTGGGTACTTTCTTTGTATACTTTTGACTATACGGGCCGACTCCGAGATTTACGGGAAATCGCAGGTTTTCGTTTGCCGGCGAGTAAACTTCTTTTATTCAGCGTCTCATCAAAAATGAAAACATTTTTAAAAACTACAAGTCTCATGCGTTTTAGTGGTGAAAAAGTAATTTAAAAAATCGTTCGGGAAATGAGTTTACACCCTGGGTACTTTCTTTGTATACTTTTGACTATACGGGCCGAGTCCGGGATTTACGGGAAATCGCAGGTTTTCGTTTGCCGGCGATTAAACCTCTTTTATTCAGCGTCTCATCAAAAATGAAAACATTTTTTAAAAAGACAAGTCTCATGCGTTTTAGTGGTGAAAAAGTAATTTTAAAAATCGTTCGGGAAATGAGTTTACTCCCTGGGTACTTTCTTTGTATACTTTTGACTATACGGGCCAAGCCGGGATTTACGGGAAATCGCGGGTTTTCGTTTGCCGGCGATTAAACTTCTTTTATTCAGCGTCTCATCAAAAATGAAAACATTTTTAAAAACTACAAGTCTCATGGGCTTTAGTGGTGAAAAAATAATTTAAAAAATCGTTCGAGAAATGAGTTTACACCCTGGGTACTTTCTTTGTATACTTTTGACTATACAGGTCGAGTCCGGGATTTACGGGAAATCGCAGGTTTTCGTTTGCCGGCGATTAAGCTTCTTTTATTCAGCGTCTCATCAAAAATGAAAACATTTTTGAAAACTACAAGTCTCATGCGTTTTAGTGGTGAAAAAATGAATTAAAATATCGTACGGGAAATGAGTTTACTCCCTGGGTACTTTCTTTATATACTTTTGACTTTACAGGCCGAGTCCGGGATTTACGGGAAATCGCGGGTTTTCGTTTGCCGGCGATTAAACCTCTTTCATTAAGCGTCTCATCAAAAATGAAAACATTTTTGAAAACTACAAGTCTCATGCGTTTTAGTGGTGAAATAATAATTTAAAAAATCGTTCGGGAAATGAGTTTACACCCCGGGTACTTTCTTTGTATACTTTTGACTATACGGGCCGAGTCCGGGATTTACGGGAAATCGCAGGTTTTCGTTTGCGGCGATTAAACTTCTTTTATTCAGCGTCTCATCAAAAATGAAAACATTTTTGAAAACTACAAGCCTCATGCGTTTTAGCGGTGAAAAAAAAATTTAAAAAATCGTTCGGGAAATGAGTTTACTTCCTGGGTACTTTCTTTGTATACATTCGACTATACGGGCCAAGCCCAGGATTTACGGGAAATCGCGGGATTTCGTTTGCCGGCGATTAAACCTCTTTTATTAAGCGTCTCATCAAAAATGAAAACATTTTTATAAACTACAAGTCTCATGGGCTTTAGTGGTGTAATAATAATTTGAAAAATCGTTCGGGAAATGAGTTTACACCCCGGGTACTTTCTTTGTATACTTTTGACTATACGGGCCGAGTCCGGGATTTACGGGAAATCGCAGGTTTTCGTTTGCCGGCGATTAAACTTCTTTTATTCAGCGTCTCATCAAAAATGAAAACATCTTTGAAAACTACAAGCCTCATGCGTTTTAGCGGTGAAAAAAAAATTTAAAAAATCGTTCGGGAAATGAGTTTACTTCCTGGGTACTTTCTTTGTATACATTCGACTATACGGGCCAAGCCCAGGATTTACGGGAAATCGCGGGATTTCGTTTGCCGGCGATTAAACCTCTTTTATTAAGCGTCTCATCAAAAATGAAAACATTTTTATAAACTACAAGTCTCATGGGCTTTAGTGGTGTAATAATAATTTGAAAAATCGTTCGGGAAATGAGTTTACACCCCAGGTACTTTCTTTGTATACTTTTGACTATACGGGCCGAGTCCGGGATTTACGGGAAATCGCAGGTTTTCGTTTGCCGGCGATTAAACTTCTTTTATTCAGCATCTCATCAAAAATGAAAATATTTTTAAATACTACAAGTGTCATGGGCTTTAGTGGTGAAATAATAATTTAAAAAATCGTTCGGGAAATGAGTTTACACTCTGGGTAATTTCTTTGTATTCTTTTGACTATGCGGGCCGAGTCCGGGGTTTACGGGAAATGGCGGGTTTTCGTTTGCCGGCGATTAAACTTCTTTTATTTAGAGTCTCACCAAAAATGAAAACATTTTTGAAAACTACAAGTCTCAAGCGTTTTAGTGGTGAAAAGATAATTTAAAAAATCGTTTTGGAAATGAGTTTACTCACAGGGTACTTTCTTTGTATACATTCGACTATACGGGCCAAGCCCGAGATTTACGGGAAATCGCGGGTTTTCGTTTGCCGGCGATTAAACCACTTTCATTAAGCGTCTCATCAAAAATGAAAACATTTCTGAAAACTACAAGTCTCATGCGTTTTAGTGGTGAAAAAATAATTTAAAAATTCGCTCGGGAAATGAGTTTACTCACTGGGTACTTTCCTTGTATACTTTTGACTATACGGGCTGAGTCCGGGATTTACGGGAAATCGCGGGTTTTCGTTTGCCGGCGATTAAACTTCTTTTATTCAGCGTCTCATCAAAAATGAAAACATTTTTGAAAACTACAAGTCTCAAGCGTTTTAGTGGTGAAATAATAATTTAAAAAATCGTTTTGGAAATGAGTTTACTCACAGGGTACTTTCTTTGTATACATTCGACTATACGGGCCAAGCCCGGGATTTACGGGAAATCGCGGGTTTTCGTTTGCCGGCGATTAAACCACTTTCATTAAGCGTCTCATCAAAAATGAAAACATTTCTGAGAACTACAAGTCTCATGCGTTTTAGTGGTGAAAAAATAATTTAAAAATACGTTCGGGAAATGAGTTTACTCACTGGGTACTTTCCTTGTATACTTTTGACTATACGGGCCGAGTCCGGGATTTACGGGAAGTCGCGGGATTTCTTTTGCCGGCGATTAAACTTCTTTTATTCAGCGTCTCATCAAAAATGAAAATATTTTTAAATACTACAAGTCTCATGGGCTTTAGTGGTGAAATAATAATTTAAAAAATCGTTCGGGAAAAGAGTTTACACCCCGGGTACTTTCTTTGTATACTTTTGACTATACGGGCCGAGTCCGGGATTTACGGGAAATCGCAGGTTTTCGTTTGCCGGCGATTAAACTTCTTTTATTCAGCGTCTCATCAAAAATGAAAACATTTTTGAAAACTACAAGCCTCATGCGTTTTAGCGGTGAAAAAAAAATTTAAAAAATCGTTCGGGAAATGAGTTTACTTCCTGGGTACTTTCTTTGTATACATTCGACTATACGGGCCAAGCCCAGGATTTACGGGAAATCGCGGGATTTCGTTTGCCGGCGATTAAACCTCTTTTATTAAGCGTCTCATCAAAAATGAAAACATTTTTATAAACTACAAGTCTCATGGGCTTTAGTGGTGTAATAATAATTTGAAAAATCGTTCGGGAAATGAGTTTACACCCCGGGTACTTTCTTTGTATACTTTTGACTATACGGGCCGAGTCCGGGATTTACGGGAAATCGCAGGTTTTCGTTTGCCGGCGATTAAACTTCTTTTATTCAGCGTCTCATCAAAAATGAAAACATTTTTGAAAACTACAAGCCTCATGCGTTTTAGCGGTGAAAAAAAAATTTAAAAAATCGTTCGGGAAATGAGTTTACTTCCTGGGTACTTTCTTTGTATACATTCGACTATACGGGCCAAGCCCAGGATTTACGGGAAATCGCGGGATTTCGTTTGCTGGCGATTAAACCTCTTTTATTAAGCGTCTCATCAAAAATGAAAACATTTTTATAAACTACAAGTCTCATGGGCTTTAGTGGTGTAATAATAATTTGAAAAATCGTTCGGGAAATGAGTTTACACCCCGGGTACTTTCTTTGTATACTTTTGACTATACGGGCCGAGTCCGGGATTTACGGGAAATCGCAGGTTTTCGTTTGCCGGCGATTAAACTTCTTTTATTCAGCATCTCTTCAAAAATGAAAATATTTTTAAATACTACAAGTGTCATGGGCTTTAGTGGTGAAATAATAATTTAAAAAATCGTTCGGGAAATGAGTTTACACTCTGGGTACTTTCTTTGTATTCTTTTGACTATGCGGGCCGAGTCCGGGGTTTACGGGAAATGGCGGGTTTTCGTTTGCCGGCGATTAAACTTCTTTTATTTAGAGTCTCACCAAAAATGAAAACATTTTTGAAAACTACAAGTCTCAAGCGTTTTAGTGGTGAAAAGATAATTTAAAAAATCGTTTTGGAAATGAGTTTACTCACAGGGTACTTTCTTTGTATACATTCGACTTTACGGGCCAAGCCCGAGATTTACGGGAAATCGCGGGTTTTCGTTTGCCGGCGATTAAACCACTTTCATTAAGCGTCTCATCAAAAATGAAAACATTTCTGAAAACTACAAGTCTCATGCGTTTTAGTGATGAAAAAATAATTTAAAAATTCGCTCGGGAAATGAGTTTACTCACTGGGTACTTTCCTTGTATACTTTTGACTATACGGGCTGAGTCCGGGATTTACGGTAAATCGCGGGTTTTCGTTTGCCGGCGATTAAACTTCTTTTATTCAGCGTCTCATCAGAAATGAAAACATTTTTGAAAACTACAAGTCTCAAGCGTTTTAGTGGTGAAATAATAATTTAAAAAATCGTTTTGGAAATGAGTTTACTCACAGGGTACTTTCTTTGTATACATTCGACTATACGGGCCAAGCCCGGGATTTACGGGAAATCGCGGGTTTTCGTTTGCCGGCGATTAAACTTCTTTTATTCAGCGTCTCATCAAAAATGAAAACATTTTTAAAAACTACAAGTCTCATGGGCTTTAGTGGTGAAATAATAATTTAAAAAATCGTTTGGGAAATGAGTTTACTCCCTGGGTACTTTCTTTGTATACTTTTGACTATACGGGCCGAGTCCGGGATTTACGGGAAGTCGCAGGTTTTCGTTTGCAGGCGATTAAATTTCTTTTATTCAGCGTCTCATCAAAAATGAAAACATTTTTGAAAACTACAAGTCTCATGCGTTTTAGTGGTAAAAAAATAATTTAAAAAATCGTTCGGGAAATTAGTTTACACCGTGGGTACTCTCTTTGTATACTTTTGACTATACGGGCTGAGTCCGGGATTTACGGGAAATCGCAGGTTTTCGTTTGCCGGCGATTAAACTTCTTTTATTTAGCGTCTCATCAAAAATGAAAACATTTTTGAAAACTACAAGTCTCATGGGCTTTAGTGGTGAAATAATAATTTAAAAAATCGTTCGGGAAATGAGTTTACACCCCGGGTACTTTCTTTGTATACTTTTGACTATACGGGCCCAGTCCGGGATTTACGGGAAATCGCAGGTTTTCGTTTGCGGCGATTAAACTTCTTTTATTCAGCGTCTCATCAAAAATGAAAACATTTTTGAAAACTACAAGTCTCATGCGTTTTAGTGGTGAAAAAATAATTTAAAAAATCGTTCGGGAAATGAGTTTACTCCCTGGGTACTTTCTTTGTATACTTTTGACTATACGGGCCGAGTCCGGGATTTACGGGAAGTCGCGGGTTTTCGTTTGCCGGCGATTAAACTTCTTTTATTCAGCGTCTCATCAAAAATGAAACCATTTTTGAAAACTACAAGCCTCATGCGTTTTAGCGGTGAAAAAAAAATTTAAAAAATCGTTCGGGAAATGAGTTTACTTCCTGGGTACTTTCTTTGTATACATTCGACTATACGGGCCAAGCCCAGGATTTACGGGAAATCGCGGGATTTCGTTTGCCGGCGATTAAACCTCTTTTATTAAGCGTCTCATCAAAAATGAAAACATTTTTATAAACTACAAGTCTCATGGGCTTTAGTGGTGAAATAATAATTTAAAAAATCGTTCGGGAAATGATTTTACACCCCGGGTACTTTCTTTGTATACTTTTGACTATACGGGCCGAGTCCGGAATTTACGGGAAATCGCAGGTTTTCGTTTGCCGGCGATTAAACTTCTTTTATTTAGAGTCTCACCAAAAATGAAAACATTTTTGAAAACTACAAGTCTCAAGCGTTTTAGTGGTGAAAAGATAATTTAAAAAATCGTTTTGGAAATGAGTTTACTCACAGGGTACTTTCTTTGTATACATTCGACTATACGGGCCAAGCCCGAGATTTACGGGAAATCGCGGGTTTTCGTTTGCCGGCGATTAAACCACTTTCATTAAGCGTCTCATCAAAAATGAAAACATTTCTGAAAACTACAAGTCTCATGTGTTTTAGTGGTGAAAAAATAATTTAAAAATTCGCTCAGGAAATGAGTTTACTCACTGGGTACTTTCCTTGTATACTTTTGACTATACGGGCCGAGTCCGGGATTAACGGGAAATCGCGGGTTATCGTTTGCCGGCGATTAAAGTTCTTTTATTCAGCGTCTCATCAAAAATGAAAACATTTTTGAAAACTACAAGTCTCAAGCGTTTTAGTGGTGAAATAATAATTTAAAAAATCGTTTTGGAAATGAGTTTACTCACAGGGTACTTTCCTTGTATACTTTTGACTATACGGGCCGAGTCCGGGATTTACGGGAAATCGCGGGTTTTCGTTTGCCGGCGATTAAACTTCTTTTATTCAGCGTCTCATCAAAAATGAAAACATTTTTAAAAACTACAAGTCTCATGGGCTTTAGTGGTGAAATAATAATTTAAAAAATCGTTTGGAAAATGAGTTTACTCCCTGGGTACTTTCTTTGTATACTTTTGACTATACGGGCCGAGTCCGGGATTTACGGGAAGTCGCAGGTTTTCGTTTGCAGGCGATTAAATTTCTTTTATTCAGCGTCTCATCAAAAATGAAAACATTTTTGAAAACTACAAGTCTCATGCGTTTTAGTGGTGAAAAAATAATTTAAAAAATTGTTCGGGAAATTAGTTTACACCGTGGGTACTCTCTTTGTATACTTTTGACTATACGGGCTGAGTCCGGGATTTACGGGAAATCGCAGGTTTTCGTTTGCCGGCGATTAAACTTCTTTTATTTAGCATCTCATCAAAAATGAAAACATTTTTGAAAACTACAAGTCTCAAGCGTTTTAGTGGTGAAATAATAATTTAAAAAATCGTTTTGGAAATGAGTTTACTCACAGGGTACTTTCTTTGTATACATTCGACTATACGGGCCAAGCCCGGGATTTACGGGAAATCGCGGGTTTTCGTTTGCCGGCGATTAAACCACTTTCATTAAGCGTCTCATCAAAAATGAAAACATTTCTGAGAACTACAAGTCTCATGCGTTTTAGTGGTGAAAAAATAATTTAAAAATACGTTCGGGAAATGAGTTTACTCACTGGGTACTTTCCTTGTATACTTTTGACTATACGGGCCGAGTCCGGGATTTACGGGAAATCGCGGGTTTTCGTTTGCCGGCGATTAAACTTCTTTTATTCAGCGTCTCATCAAAAATGAAAACATTTTTAAAAACTACAAGTCTCATGGGCTTTAGTGGTGAAATAATAATTTAAAAAATCGTTTGGGAAATGAGTTTACTCCCTGGGTACTTTCTTTGTATACTTTTGACTATACGGGCCGAGTCCGGGATTTACGGGAAGTCGCAGGTTTTCGTTTGCAGGCGAATAAATTTCTTTTATTCAGCGTCTCATCAAAAATGAAAACATTTTTGAAAACTACAAGTCTCATGCGTTTTAGTGGTGAAAAAATAATTTAAAAAATCGTTCGGGAAATTAGTTTACACCGTGGGTACTCTTTTTGTATACTTTTGACTATACGGGCTGAGTCCGGGATTTACGGGAAATCGCAGGTTTTCGTTTGCCGGCGATTAAACTTCTTTTATTTAGCGTCTCATCAAAAATGAAAACATTTTTGAAAACTACAAGTCTCATGGGCTTTAGTGGTGAAATAGTAATTTAAAAAATCGTTCGGGAAATGAGTTTACACCCCGGGTACTTTCTTTGTATACTTTTGACTATACGGGCCGAGTCCGGGATTTACGGGAAATCGCAGGTTTTCGTTTGCGGCGATTAAACTTCTTTTATTCAGCGTCTCATCAAAAATGAAAACATTTTTGAAAACTACAAGTCTCATGCGTTTTAGTGGTGAAAAAATAATTTAAAAAATCGTTCGGGAAATGAGTTTACTTCCTGGGTACTTTCTTTGTATACATTCGACTATACGGGCCAAGCCCAGGATTTACGGGAAATCGCGGGATTTCGTTTGCCGGCGATTAAACCTCTTTTATTAGGCGTCTCATCAAAAATGAAAACATCTTTATAAACTACAAGTCTCATGGGCTTTAGTGGTGAAATAATAATTTAAAAAATCGTTCGGGAAATGAGTTTACACCCCGGGTACTTTCTTTGTATACTTTTGACTATACGGGCCGAGTCCGGGATTTACGGGAAATCGCAGGTTTTCGTTTGCCGGCGATTAAACTTCTTTTATTAAGCGTCTCATCAAAAATGAAAACATCTTTATAAACTACAAGTCTCATGGGCTTTAGTGGTGAAATAATAATTTAAAAAATCGTTCGGGAAATGAGTTTACACCCCGGGTACTTTCTTTGTATACTTTTGACTATACGGGCCGAGTCCGGGATTTACGGGAAATCGCAGGTTTTCGTTTGCCGGCGATTAAACTTCTTTTATTCAGCATCTCATCAAAAATGAAAATATTTTTAAATACTACAAGTGTCATGGGCTTTAGTGGTGAAATAATAATTTAAAAAATCGTTCGGGAAAAGAGTTTACACTCTGGGTACTTTCTTTGTATTCTTTTGACTATGCGGGCCGAGTCCGGGGTTTACGGGAAATGGCGGGTTTTCGTTTGCCGGCGATTAAACTTCTTTTATTTAGAGTCTCACCAAAAATGAAAACATTTTTGAAAACTACAAGTCTCAAGCGTTTTAGTGGTGAAAAGATAATTTAAAAAATCGTTTTGGAAATGAGTTTACTCACAGGGTACTTTCTTTGTATACATTCGACTATACGGGCCGAGTCCGGGATTAACGGGAAATCGCCGGTTTTCGTTTGCCGGCGATTAAACCACTTTCATTAAGCGTCTCATCCAAAATGAAAACATTTCTGAAAACTACAAGTCTCATGTGTTTTAGTGGTGAAAAAATAATTTAAAAATTCGCTTGGGAAATGAGTTTACTCACTGGGTACTTTCCTTGTATACTTTTGACTATACGGGCCGAGTCCGGGATTAACGGGAAATCGCGGGTTTTCGTTTGCCGGCGATTAAACTTCTTTTATTCAGCGTCTCATCAAAAATGAAAACATTTTTGAAAACTACAAGTCTCAAGCGTTTTAGTGGTGAAATAATAATTTAAAAAATCGTTTTGGAAATGAGTTTACTCACAGGGTACTTTCTTTGTATACATTCGACTATACGGGCCAAGCCCGGGATTTACGGGAAATCGCGGGTTTTCGTTTGCCGGCGATTAAACCACTTTCATTAAGCGTCTCATCAAAAATGAAAACATTTCTGAGAACTACAAGTCTCATGCGTTTTAGTGGTGAAAAAATAATTTAAAAATACGTTCGGGAAATGAGTTTACTCACTGGGTACTTTCCTTGTATACTTTTGACTATACGGGCCGAGTCCGGGATTTACGGGAAATCGCGGGTTTTCGTTTGCCGGCGATTAAACTTATTTTATTCAGCGTCTCATCAAAAATGAAAACATTTTTAAAAACTACAAGTCTCATGGGCTTTAGTGGTGAAATAATAATTTAAAAAATCGTTTGGGAAATGAGTTTACTCCCTGGGTACTTTCTTTGTATACTTTTGACTATACGGGCCGAGTCCGGGATTTACGGGAAGTCGCAGGTTTTCGTTTGCAGGCGATTAAATTTCTTTTATTCAGCGTCTCATCAAAAATGAAAACATTTTTGAAAACTACAAGTCTCATGCGTTTTAGTGGTGAAAAAATAATTTAAAAAATCGTTCGGGAAATTAGTTTACACCGTGGGTACTCTCTTTGTATACTTTTGACTATACGGGCTGAGTGCGGGATTTACGGGAAATCGCAGGTTTTCGTTTGCCGGCGATTAAACTTCTTTTATTTAGCGTCTCATCAAAAATGAAAACATTTTTGAAAACTACAAGTCTCATGCGTTTTAGTGGTATAAAAATAATTTAAAAATTCGTTAGGGAAATGAGTTTACTCACTTGGTACTTTCTTTGTATACTTTTGACTATACGGGCCGAGTACGGGATTTACGGGAAATCGCGGGTTTTCGTTTACCGGCGATTAAACTTCTTTTATTCAGCGTCTCATCAAAAATGAAAACATTTTTGAAAACTACAAGTCTCATGCGTTTTAGTGGTGAAAAAATAATTTAAAAAATCGTTCGGGAAATGAGTTTACACCCTGGGTACTTTCTTTGTATACTTTTGACTATACGGGCCAAGTCCGGGATTTACGGGAAATCGCAGGTTTTCGTTTGCCGGCGATTAAACCTCTTTTATTCAGCGTCTCATCAAAAATGAAAACATTTTTAAAAAAGACAAGTCTCATGCGTTTTAGTGGTGAAAAAGTAATTTTAAAAATCGTTCGGGAAATGAGTTTACTCCCTGGGTACTTTCTTTGTATACTTTTGACTATACGGGCCAAGCCCGGGATCTACGGGAAATCGCGGGTTTTCGTTTGCCGGCGATTAAACTTCTTTCATTAAGCGTCTCATCAAAAATGAAAACATTTCTGAGAACTACAAGTCTCATGCGTTTTAGTGGTGAAAAAATAATTTAAAAATACGTTCGGGAAATGAGTTTACTCACTGGGTACTTTCCTTGTATACTTTTGACTATACGGGCCGAGTCCGGGATTTACGGGAAATCGCGGGTTTTCGTTTGCCGGCGATTAAACTTATTTTATTCAGCGTCTCATCAAAAATGAAAACATTTTTAAAAACTACAAGTCTCATGGGCTTTAGTGGTGAAATAATAATTTAAAAAATCGTTTGGGAAATGAGTTTACTCCCTGGGTACTTTCTTTGTATACTTTTGACTATACGGGCCGAGTCCGGGATTTACGGGAAGTCGCAGGTTTTCGTTTGCAGGCGATTAAATTTCTTTTATTCAGCGTCTCATCAAAAATGAAAACATTTTTGAAAACTACAAGTCTCATGCGTTTTAGTGGTGAAAAAATAATTTAAAAAATCGTTCGGGAAATTAGTTTACACCGTGGGTACTCTCTTTGTATACTTTTGACTATACGGGCTGAGTGCGGGATTTACGGGAAATCGCAGGTTTTCGTTTGCCGGCGATTAAACTTCTTTTATTTAGCGTCTCATCAAAAATGAAAACATTTTTGAAAACTACAAGTCTCATGCGTTTTAGTGGTATAAAAATAATTTAAAAATTCGTTAGGGAAATGAGTTTACTCACTTGGTACTTTCTTTGTATACTTTTGACTATACGGGCCGAGTACGGGATTTACGGGAAATCGCGGGTTTTCGTTTACCGGCGATTAAACTTCTTTTATTCAGCGTCTCATCAAAAATGAAAACATTTTTGAAAACTACAAGTCTCATGCGTTTTAGTGGTGAAAAAATAATTTAAAAAATCGTTCGGGAAATGAGTTTACACCCTGGGTACTTTCTTTGTATACTTTTGACTATACGGGCCAAGTCCGGGATTTACGGGAAATCGCAGGTTTTCGTTTGCCGGCGATTAAACCTCTTTTATTCAGCGTCTCATCAAAAATGAAAACATTTTTAAAAAAGACAAGTCTCATGCGTTTTAGTGGTGAAAAAGTAATTTTAAAAATCGTTCGGGAAATGAGTTTACTCCCTGGGTACTTTCTTTGTATACTTTTGACTATACGGGCCAAGCCCGGGATCTACGGGAAATCGCGGGTTTTCGTTTGCCGGCGATTAAACTTCTTTTCTTCAGCGTCTCATTAAAAATGAAAACATTTTTAAAAACTACAAGTCTTATGCGTTTTAGTGGTGAAAAAATAATTTAAAAAATCGTTCTGGAAATGAGTTTACTCCCTGGGTACTTTCTTTGTATACTTTTGACTATACGGGCCGAGTCCGGGATTTACGGGAAATCGCAGGTTTTCGTTTGCCGGCGATTAAACTGCTTTTATTCAGCGTCTCATCAAAAATGAAAACATTCTTGAAAACTACAAGTCTCATGCGCTTTAGTGGTGAAATAATAATTTAAAAAATCGTTTGGGAAATGAGTTTACTCCCTGGGTACTTTCTTTGTATACTTTTGACTATACGGGCCGACTCCATGATTTACGGGAAATCGCAGGTTTTCGTTTGCCGGCGAGTAAACTTCTTTTATTCAGCGTCTCATCAAAAATGAAAACATTTTTAAAAACTACAAGTCTCATGCGTTTTAGTGGTGAAAAAGTAATTTAAAAAATCGTTCGGGAAATGAGTTTACACCCTGGGTACTTTCTTTGTATACTTTTGACTATACGGGCCGAGTCCGGGATTTACGGGAAATCGCAGGTTTTCGTTTGCAGGCGATTAAACCTCTTTTATTCAGCGTCTCATCAAAAATGAAAACATTTTTAAAAAAGACAAGTCTCATGCGTTTTAGTGGTGAAAAAGTAATTTTAAAAATCGTTCGGGAAATGAGTTTACTCCCTGGGTACTTTCTTTGTATACTTTTGACTATACGGACCAAGCCGGGATTTACGGGAAATCGCGGGTTTTCGTTTGCCGGCGATTAAACTTCTTTTATTCAGCGTCTCATCAAAAATGAAAACATTTTTAAAAACTACAAGTCTCATGGGCTTTAGTGGTGAAAAAATAATTTAAAAAATCGTTCGAGAAATGAGTTTACACCCTGGGTACTTTCTTTGTATACTTTTGACTATACAGGCCGAGTCCGGGATTTACGGGAAATCGCAGGTTTTCGTTTGCCGGCGATTAAGCTTCTTTTATTCAGCGTCTCATCAAAAATGAAAACATTTTTGAAAACTACAAGTCTCATGCGTTTTAGTGGTGAAAAAATGAATTAAAATATCGTTCGGGAAATGAGTTTACTCCCTGGGTACTTTCTTTATATACTTTTGACCTTACAGGCCGAGTCCGGGATTTACGGGAAATCGCGGGTTTTCGTTTGCCGGCGATTAAACCTCTTTCATTAAGCGTCTCATCAAAAATGAAAACATTTTTGAAAACTACAAGTCTCATGCGTTTTAGTGGTGAAAAAAAAATTTAAAAAATCGTTCGGGAAATGAGTTTACTCCCTGGGTACTTTCTTTGTATACTTTTGACTATACGGGCCAAGCCGGGATTTACGGGAAATCGCAGGTTTTCGTTTGCCGGCGATTAAACCTCTTTTATTCAGCGTCTCATCAAAAATGAAAACATTTTTAAAAAAGACAAGTCTCATGCGTTTTAGTGGTGAAAAAGTAATTTTAAAAATCGTTCGGGAAATGAGTTTACTCCCTGGGTACTTTCTTTGTATACTTTTGACTATACGGGCCAAGCCCGGGATCTACGGGAAATCGCGGGTTTTCGTTTGCCGGCGATTAAACTTCTTTTCTTCAGCGTCTCATTAAAAATGAAAACATTTTTAAAAACTACAAGTCTTATGCGTTTTAGTGGTGAAAAAATAATTTAAAAAATCGTTCTGGAAATGAGTTTACTCCCTGGGTACTTTCTTTGTATACTTTTGACTATACAGGCCGAGTCCGGGATTTACGGGAAATCGCAGGTTTTCGTTTGCCGGCGATTAAACTGCTTTTATTCAGCGTCTCATCAAAAATGAAAACATTCTTGAAAACTACAAGTCTCATGCGCTTTAGTGGTGAAATAATAATTTAAAAAATCGTTTGGGAAATGAGTTTACTCCCTGGGTACTTTCTTTGTATACTTTTGACTATACGGGCCGACTCCGAGATTTACGGGAAATCGCAGGTTTTCGTTTGCCGGCGAGTAAACTTCTTTTATTCAGCGTCTCATCAAAAATGAAAACATTTTTAAAAACTACAAGTCTCATGCGTTTTAGTGGTGAAAAAGTAATTTAAAAAATCGTTCGGGAAATGAGTTTACACCCTGGGTACTTTCTTTGTATACTTTTGACTATACGGGCCGAGTCCGGGATTTACGGGAAATCGCAGGTTTTCGTTTGCCGGCGATTAAACCTCTTTTATTCAGCGTCTCATCAAAAATGAAAACATTTTTTAAAAAGACAAGTCTCATGCGTTTTAGTGGTGAAAAAGTAATTTTAAAAATCGTTCGGGAAATGAGTTTACTCCCTGGGTACTTTCTTTGTATACTTTTGACTATACGGGCCAAGCCGGGATTTACGGGAAATCGCGGGTTTTCGTTTGCCGGCGATTAAACTTCTTTTATTCAGCGTCTCATCAAAAATGAAAACATTTTTAAAAACTACAAGTCTCATGGGCTTTAGTGGTGAAAAAATAATTTAAAAAATCGTTCGAGAAATGATTTTACACCCTGGGTACTTTCTTTGTATACTTTTGACTATACAGGCCGAGTCCGGGATTTACGGGAAATCGCAGGTTTTCGTTTGCCGGCGATTAAGCTTCTTTTATTCAGCGTCTCATCAAAAATAAAAACATTTTTGAAAACTACAAGTCTCATGCGTTTTAGTGGTGAAAAAATGAATTAAAATATCGTTCGGGAAATGAGTTTACTCCCTGGGTACTTTCTTTATATACTTTTGACTTTACAGGCCGAGTCCGGGATTTACGGGAAATCGCGGGTTTTCGTTTGCCGGCGATTAAACCTCTTTCATTAAGCGTCTCATCAAAAATGAAAACATTTTTGAAAACTACAAGTCTCATGCGTTTTAGTGGTGAAGAAAAAATTTAAAAAATCGTTCGGGAAATGAGTTTACTTCCTGGGTACTTTCTTTGTATACATTCGACTATACGGGCCAAGCCCGGGATTTACGGGAAATCGCGGGATTTCGTTTGCCGGCGATTAAACCTCTTTTATTAAGAGTCTCATCAAAAATGAAAACATTTTTGAAAACTACAAGTCTCATGCGTTTTAGTGGTGAAATAATAATTTAAAAAATCGTTCGGGAAATGAGTTTACACCCTGGGTACTTTCTTTGTATACTTTTGACTATACGGGCCGAGTCCGGGATTTACGGGAAGTCGCAGGTTTTTGTTTGCCGGCGATTAAACTTCTTTTATTCAGCGTCTCATCAAAAATGAAAACATTTTTGAAAACTACAAGTCTCATGCGTTTTAGCGGTGAAAATAAAATTTAAAAAATCGTTCGGGAAATGAGTTTACACCCCGGGTACTTTCTTTGTATACATTCGACTATACGGGCCAAGCCCGGGATTTACAGGAAATCGCGGGATTTCGTTTGCCGGCGATTAAACCTCTTTTATTAAGCGTCTCATCAAAAATGAAAACATTTTTATAAACTACAAGTCTCATGCGTTTTAGCGGTGAAAAAAAAATTTAAAAAATCGTTCGGGAAATGAGTTTACACCCCGGGTACTTTCTTTGTATACTTTTGACTATACGGGCCGAGTCCGGGATTTACGGGAAATCGCAGGTTTTCGTTTGCCGGCGATTAAACTTCTTTTATTCAGCATCTCATCAAAAATGAAAATATTTTTAAATACTACAAGTGTCATGGGCTTTAGTGGTGAAATAATAATTTAAAAAATCGTTCGGGAAATGAGTTTACACTCTGGGTACTTTCTTTGTATACTTTTGACTATGCGGGCCGAGTCCGGGGTTTACGGGAAATGGCGGGTTTTCGTTTGCCGGCGATTAAACTTCTTTTATTTAGCGTCTCACCAAAAATGAAAACATTTTTGAAAACTACAAGTCTCAAGCGTTTTAGTGGTGAAAAGATAATTTAAAAAATCGTTTTGGAAATGAGTTTACTCACAGGGTACTTTCTTTGTATACATTCGACTATACGGGCCAAGCCCGAGATTTACGGGAAATCGCGGGTTTTCGTTTGCCGGCGATTAAACCACTTTCATTAAGCGTCTCATCAAAAATGAAAACATTTCTGAAAACTACAAGTCTCATGCGTTTTAGTGGTGAAAAAATAATTTAAAAATTCGCTCGGGAAATGAGTTTACTCACTGGGTACTTTCCTTGTATACTTTTGACTATACGGGCCAAGCCGGGATTTACGGGAAATCGTGGGTTTTCGTTTGCCGGCGATTAAACTTCTTTTATTCAGCGTCTCATCAAAAATGAAAACATTTTTGAAAACTACAAGTCTCATGCGTTTTAGTGGTGAAAAAATGAATTAAAATATCCTTCGGGAAATGAGTTTACTCCCTGGGTACTTTCTTTATATACTTTTGACTTTACAGGCCGAGTCCGGGATTTACGGGAAATCGCAGGTTTTCGTTTGCCGGCGATTAAACCTCTTTCATTAAGCGTCTCATCAAAAATGAAAACATTTTTGAAAACTACAAGTCTCATGCGTTTTAGTGGTGAAGGAAAAATTTAAAAAATCGTTCGGGAAATGAGTTTACTTCCTGGGTACTTTCTTTGTATACATTCGACTATACGGGCCAAGCCCGGGATTTACGGGAAATCGCGGGATTTCGTTTGCCGGCGATTAAACTTCTTTTATTCAGCGTCTCATCAAAAATGAAAACATTTTTGAAAACTACAAGTCTCATGCGTTTTAGCGGTGAAAATAAAATTTAAAAAATCGTTCGGGAAATGAGTTTACACCCCGGGTACTTTCTGTGTATACTTTTGACTATACGGGCCGAGTCCGGGATTTACGGGAAATCGCGGGTTTTCGTTTGCCGGCGATTAAACTTCTTTTATTCAGCGTCTCATCAAAAATGGAAACATTTTTGAAAACTACAAGTCTCATGCGTTTTAGTGGTGAAAAAATGAATTAAAATATCCTTCGGGAAATGAGTTTACTCCCTGGGTACTTTCTTTATATACTTTTGACTTTACAGGCCGAGTCCGGGATTTACGGGAAATCGCAGGTTTTCGTTTGCCGGCGATTAAACCTCTTTCATTAAGCGTCTCATCAAAAATGAAAACATTTTTGAAAACTACAAGTCTCATGCGTTTTAGTGGTGAAGAAAAAATTTAAAAAATCGTTCGGGAAATGAGTTTACTTCCTGGGTACTTTCTTTGTATACATTCGACTATACGGGCCAAGCCCGGGATTTACGGGAAATCGCGGGATTTCGTTTGCCGGCGATTAAATTTCTTTTATTCAGCGTCTCATCAAAAATGAAAACATTTTTGAAAACTACAAGTCTCATGCGTTTTAGCGGTGAAAATAAAATTTAAAAAATCGTTCGGGAAATGAGTTTACACCCCGGGTACTTTCTTTGTATACTTTTGACTATACGGGCCGAGTCCGGGATTTACGGGAAATCGCAGGTTTTCGTTTGCCGGCGATTAAACTTCTTTTATTCAGCGTCTCATCAAAAATGAAAACATTTTTGAAAACTACAAGTCTCAAGCGTTTTAGTGGTGAAAAGATAATTTAAAAAATCGTTTTGGAAATGAGTTTACTCACAGGGTACTTTCTTTGTATACATTCGACTATACGGGCCAAGCCCGAGATTTACGGGAAATCGCGGGTTTTCGTTTGCCGGCGATTAAACCACTTTCATTAAGCGTCTCATCAAAAATGAAAACATTTCTGAAAACTACAAGTCTCATGCGTTTTAATGGTCAAAAAATAATTTAAAAATTCGCTCGGGAAATGAGTTTACTCACTGGGTACTTTCCTTGTATACTTTTGAATATACGGGCCAAGCCGGGATTTACGGGAAATCGCGGGTTTTCGTTTGCCGGCGATTAAACTTCTTTTATTCAGCGTCTCATCAAAAATGAAAACATTTTTGAAAACTACAAGTCTCATGCGTTTTAGTGGTGAAAAAATGAATTAAAATATCCTTCGGGACATGAGTTTACTCCCTGGGTACTTTCTTTATATACTTTTGACTTTACAGGCCGAGTCCGGGATTTACGGGAAATCGCAGGTTTTCGTTTGCCGGCGATTAAACCTCTTTCATTAAGCGTCTCATCAAAAATGAAAACATTTTTGAAAACTACAAGTCTCATGCGTTTTAGTGGTGAAGAAAAAATTTAAAAAATCGTTCGGGAAATGAGTTTACTTCCTGGGTACTTTCTTTGTATACATTCGACTATACGGGCCAAGCCCGGGATTTACGGGAAATCGCGGGATTTCGATTGCCGGCGATTAAACTTCTTTTATTCAGCGTCTCATCAAAAATGAAAACATTTTTGAAAACTACAAGTCTCATGCGTTTTAGCGGTGAAAATAAAATTTAAAAAATCGTTCGGGAAATGAGTTTACACCCCGGGTACTTTCTTTGTATACTTTTGACTATACGGGCCGAGTCCGGGATTTACGGGAAATCGCAGGTTTTCGTTTGCCGGCGATTAAACTTCTTTTATTCAGCGTCTCATCAAAAATGAAAACATTTTTGAAAACTACAAGTCTCATGCGTTTTAGCGGTGAAGAAAAAATTTAAAAAATCGTTCGGGAAATGAGTTTACACCCCGGGTACTTTCTTTGTATACTTTTGACTATACGGGCCGAGTCCGGGATTTACGGGAAATCGCAGGTTTTCGTTTGCCGGCGATTAAACTTCTTTTATTCAGCATCTCATCAAAAATGAAAATATTTTTAAATACTACAAGTGTCATGGGCTTTAGTGGTGAAAAAATAATTTAAAAAATCGTTCGAGAAATGATTTTACACTCTGGGTACTTTCTTTGTATACTTTTGACTATACAGGCCGAGTCCGGGATTTACGGGAAATCGCAGGTTTTCGTTTGCCGGCGATTAAGCTTCTTTTATTCAGCGTCTCATCAAAAATAAAAACATTTTTGAAAACTACAAGTCTCATGCGTTTTAGTGGTGAAAAAATGAATTAAAATATCGTACGGGAAATGAGTTTACTCCCTGGGTACTTTCTTTATATACTTTTGACTTTACAGGCCGAGTCCGGGATTTACGGGAAATCGCGGGTTTTCGTTTGCCGGCGATTAAACCTCTTTTATTAAGCGTCTCATCAAAAATGAAAACATTTTTATAAACTACAAGTCTCATGCGTTTTAGCGGTGAAAAAAAAATTTAAAAAATCGTTTTGGAAATGAGTTTACTCACAGGGTACTTTCTTTGTATACATTCGACTATACGGGCCAAGCCCGAGATTTACGGGAAATCGCGGGTTTTCGTTTGCCGGCGATTAAACCACTTTCATTAAGCGTCTCATCAAAAATGAAAACATTTCTGAAAACTACAAGTCTCATGCGTTTTAGTGGTGAAAAAATAATTTAAAAATTCGCTCGGGAAATGAGTTTACTCACTGGGTACTTTCCTTGTATACTTTTGACTATACGGGCCAAGCCGGGATTTACGGGAAATCGTGGGTTTTCGTTTGCCGGCGATTAAACTTCTTTTATTCAGCGTCTCATCAAAAATGAAAACATTTTTGAAAACTACAAGTCTCATGCGTTTTAGTGGTGAAAAAATGAATTAAAATATCCTTCGGGAAATGAGTTTACTCCCTGGGTACTTTCTTTATATACTTTTGACTTTACAGGCCGAGTCCGGGATTTACGGGAAATCGCAGGTTTTCGTTTGCCGGCGATTAAACCTCTTTCATTAAGCGTCTCATCAAAAATGAAAACATTTTTGAAAACTACAAGTCTCATGCGTTTTAGTGGTGAAGGAAAAATTTAAAAAATCGTTCGGGAAATGAGTTTACTTCCTGGGTACTTTCTTTGTATACATTCGACTATACGGGCCAAGCCCGGGATTTACGGGAAATCGCGGGATTTCGTTTGCCGGCGATTAAACTTCTTTTATTCAGCGTCTCATCAAAAATGAAAACATTTTTGAAAACTACAAGTCTCATGCGTTTTAGCGGTGAAAATAAAATTTAAAAAATCGTTCGGGAAATGAGTTTACACCCCGGGTACTTTCTGTGTATACTTTTGACTATACGGGCCGAGTCCGGGATTTACGGGAAATCGCAGGTTTACGTTTGCCGGCGATTAAACTTCTTTTATTCAGCGTCTCATCAAAAATGAAAACATTTTTGAAAACTACAAGTCTCAAGCGTTTTAGTGGTGAAAAGATAATTTAAAAAATCGTTTTGGAAATGAGTTTACTCACAGGGTACTTTCTTTGTGTACATTCGACTATACGGGCCAAGGCCGAGATTTACGGGAAATCGCGGGTTTTCGTTTGCCGGCGATTAAACCACTTTCATTAAGCGTCTCATCAAAAATGAAAACATTTCTGAAAACTACAAGTCTCATGCGTTTTAGTGGTGAAAAAATAATTTAAAAATTCGCTCGGGAAATGAGTTTACTCACTGGGTACTTTCCTTGTATACTTTTGACTATACGGGCCAAGCCGGGATTTACGGGAAATCGCGGGTTTTCGTTTGCCGGCGATTAAACTTCTTTTATTCAGCGTCTCATCAAAAATGGAAACATTTTTGAAAACTACAAGTCTCATGCGTTTTAGTGGTGAAAAAATGAATTAAAATATCCTTCGGGAAATGAGTTTACTCCCTGGGTACTTTCTTTATATACTTTTGACTTTACAGGCCGAGTCCGGGATTTACGGGAAATCGCAGGTTTTCGTTTGCCGGCGATTAAACCTCTTTCATTAAGCGTCTCATCAAAAATGAAAACATTTTTGAAAACTACAAGTCTCATGCGTTTTAGTGGTGAAGAAAAAATTTAAAAAATCGTTCGGGAAATGAATTTACTTCCTGGGTACTTTCTTTGTATACATTCGACTATACGGGCCAAGCCCGGGATTTACGGGAAATCGCGGGATTTCGTTTGCCGGCGATTAAATTTCTTTTATTCAGCGTCTCATCAAAAATGAAAACATTTTTGAAAACTACAAGTCTCATGCGTTTTAGCGGTGAAAATAAAATTTAAAAAATCGTTCGGGAAATGAGTTTACACCCCGGGTACTTTCTTTGTATACTTTTGACTATACGGGCCGAGTCCGGGATTTACGGGAAATCGCAGGTTTTCGTTTGCCGGCGATTAAACTTCTTTTATTCAGCGTCTCATCAAAAATGAAAACATTTTTGAAAACTACAAGTCTCAAGCGTTTTAGTGGTGAAAAGATAATTTAAAAAATCGTTTTGGAAATGAGTTTACTCACAGGGTACTTTCTTTGTATACATTCGACTATACGGGCCAAGCCCGAGATTTACGGGAAATCGCGGGTTTTCGTTTGCCGGCGATTAAACCACTTTCATTAAGCGTCTCATCAAAAATGAAAACATTTCTGAAAACTACAAGTCTCATGCGTTTTAGTGGTCAAAAAATAATTTAAAAATTCGCTCGGGAAATGAGTTTACTCACTGGGTACTTTCCTTGTATACTTTTGAATATACGGGCCAAGCCGGGATTTACGGGAAATCGCGGGTTTTCGTTTGCCGGCGATTAAACTTCTTTTATTCAGCGTCTCATCAAAAATGAAAACATTTTTGAAAACTACAAGTCTCATGCGTTTTAGTGGTGAAAAAATGAATTAAAATATCCTTCGGGACATGAGTTTACTCCCTGGGTACTTTCTTTATATACTTTTGACTTTACAGGCCGAGTCCGGGATTTACGGGAAATCGCAGGTTTTCGTTTGCCGGCGATTAAACCTCTTTCATTAAGCGTCTCATCAAAAATGAAAACATTTTTGAAAACTACAAGTCTCATGCGTTTTAGTGGTGAAGAAAAAATTTAAAAAATCGTTCGGGAAATGAGTTTACTTCCTGGGTACTTTCTTTGTATACATTCGACTATACGGGCCAAGCCCGGGATTTACGGGAAATCGCGGGATTTCGATTGCCGGCGATTAAACTTCTTTTATTCAGCGTCTCATCAAAAATGAAAACATTTTGGAAAACTACAAGTCTCATGCGTTTTAGCGGTGAAAATAAAATTTAAAAAATCGTTCGGGAAATGAGTTTACACCCCGGGTACTTTCTTTGTATACTTTTGACTATACGGGCCGAGTCCGGGATTTACG
Organism: Hydractinia symbiolongicarpus; assembly: GCF_029227915.1. Lineage (NCBI taxonomy): Eukaryota > Metazoa > Cnidaria > Hydrozoa > Anthoathecata > Hydractiniidae > Hydractinia > Hydractinia symbiolongicarpus. Next base: position 24,775,397 of record NC_079888.1, on the reverse strand, counting down.
GGAAATCGCAGGTTTTCGTTTGCCGGCGATTAAACTTCTTTTATTCAGCGTCTCATCAAAAATGAAAACATTTTTGAAAACTACAAGTCTCATGCGTTTTAGCGGTGAAGAAAAAATTTAAAAAATCGTTCGGGAAATGAGTTTACACCCCGGGTACTTTCTTTGTATACTTTTGACTATACGGGCCGAGTCCGGGATTTACGGGAAATCGCAGGTTTTCGTTTGCCGGCGATTAAACTTCTTTTATTCAGCATCTCATCAAAAATGAAAATATTTTTAAATACTACAAGTGTCATGGGCTTTAGTGGTGAAAAAATAATTTAAAAAATCGTTCGAGAAATGATTTTACACTCTGGGTACTTTCTTTGTATACTTTTGACTATACAGGCCGAGTCCGGGATTTACGGGAAATCGCAGGTTTTCGTTTGCCGGCGATTAAGCTTCTTTTATTCAGCGTCTCATCAAAAATAAAAACATTTTTGAAAACTACAAGTCTCATGCGTTTTAGTGGTGAAAAAATGAATTAAAATATCGTACGGGAAATGAGTTTACTCCCTGGGTACTTTCTTTATATACTTTTGACTTTACAGGCCGAGTCCGGGATTTACGGGAAATCGCGGGTTTTCGTTTGCCGGCGATTAAACCTCTTTCATTAAGCGTCTCATCAAAAATGAAAACATTTTTGAAAACTACAAGTCTCATGCGTTTTAGTGGTGAAGAAAAAATTTAAAAAATCGTTCGGGAAATGAGTTTACTTCCTGGGTACTTTCTTTGTATACATTCGACTATACGGGCCAAGCCCGGGATTTACGGGAAATCGCGGGATTTCGTTTGCCGGCGATTAAACCTCTTTTTTTAAGAGTCTCATCAAAAATGAAAACATTTTTGAAAACTACAAGTCTCATGCGTTTTAGTGGTGAAATAATAATTTAAAAAATCGTTCGGGAAATGAGTTTACACCCTGGGTACTTTCTTTGTATACTTTTGACTATACGGGCCGAGTCCGGCATTTACGGGAAGTCGCAGGTTTTTGTTTGCCGGCGATTAAACTTCTTTTATTCAGCGTCTCATCAAAAATGAAAACATTTTTGAAAACTACAAGTCTCATGCGTTTTAGTGGTGAAAAAATGAATTAAAATATCCTTCGGGACATGAGTTTACTCCCTGGGTACTTTCTTTATATACTTTTGACTTTACAGGCCTAGTCCGGGATTTACGGGAAATCGCAAGTTTTCGTTTGCCGGCGATTAAACCTCTTTCATTAAGCGTCTCATCAAAAATGAAAACATTTTTAAAAACTACAAGTCTCATGCGTTTTAGTGGTGAAGAAAAAATTTAAAAAATCGTTCGGGAAATGAGTTTACTTCCTGGGTACTTTCTTTGTATACATTCGACTATACGGGCCAAGCCCGGGATTTACGGGAAATCGCGGGATTTCGATTGCCGGCGATTAAACTTCTTTTATTCAGCGTCTCATCAAAAATGAAAACATTTTTGAAAACTACAAGTCTCATGCGTTTTAGCGGTGAAAATAAAATTTAAAAAATCGTTCGGGAAATGAGTTTACACCCCGGGTACTTTCTTTGTATACTTTTGACTATACGGGCCGAGTCCGGGATTTACGGGAAATCGCAGGTTTTCGTTTGCCGGCGATTAAACTTCTTTTATTCAGCGTCTCATCAAAAATGAAAACATTTTTGAAAACTACAAGTCTCATGCGTTTTAGCGGTGAAAAAAAAATTTAAAAAATCGTTCGGGAAATGAGTTTACTTCCTGGGTACTTTCTTTGTATAAATTCGACTATACGGTCCAAGCCCGGGATTTACGGGAAATCGCGGGATTTCGTTTGCCGGCGATTAAACCTCTTTTATTAAGCGTCTCATCAAAAATGAAAACATTTTTATAAACTACAAGTCTCATGGGCTTTAGTGGTGAAATAATAATTTAAAAAATCGTTCGGGAAATGAGTTTACACCCCGGGTACTTTCTTTGTATACTTTTGACTATACGGGCCGAGTCTGGGATTTACGGGAAATCGCAGGTTTTCGTTTGCCGGCGATTAAACTTCTTTTATTCAGCATCTCATCAAAAATGAAAATATTTTTAAATACTACAAGTGTCATGGGCTTTAGTGGTGAAAAAATAATTTAAAAAATCGTTCGAGAAATGATTTTACACCCTGGGTACTTTCTTTGTATACTTTTGACTATACAGGCCGAGTCCGGGATTTACGGGAAATCGCAGGTTTTCGTTTGCCGGCGATTAAGCTTCTTTTATTCAGCGTCTCATCAAAAATAAAAACATTTTTGAAAACTACAAGTCTCATGCGTTTTAGTGGTGAAAAAATGAATTAAAATATCGTTCGGGAAATGAGTTTACTCCCTGGGTACTTTCTTTATATACTTTTGACTTTACAGGCCGAGTCCGGGATTTACGGGAAATCGCGGGTTTTCGTTTGCCGGCGATTAAACCTCTTTCATTAAGCGTCTCATCAAAAATGAAAACATTTTTGAAAACTACAAGTCTCATGCGTTTTAGTGGTGAAGAAAAAATTTAAAAAATCGTTCGGGAAATGAGTTTACTTCCTGGGTACTTTCTTTGTATACATTCGACTATACGGGCCAAGCCCGGGATTTACGGGAAATCGCGGGATTTCGTTTGCCGGCGATTAAACCTCTTTTATTAAGAGTCTCATCAAAAATGAAAACATTTTTGAAAACTACAAGTCTCATGCGTTTTAGTGGTGAAATAATAATTTAAAAAATCGTTCGGGAAATGAGTTTACACCCTGGGTACTTTCTTTGTATACTTTTGACTATACGGGCCGAGTCCGGGATTTACGGGAAGTCGCAGGTTTTTGTTTGCCGGCGATTAAACTTCTTTTATTCAGCGTCTCATCAAAAATGAAAACATTTTTGAAAACTACAAGTCTCATGCGTTTTAGCGGTGAAAATAAAATTTAAAAAATCGTTCGGGAAATGAGTTTACACCCCGGGTACTTTCTTTGTATACTTTTGACTATACGGGCCGAGTCCGGGATTTACGGGAAATCGCGGGTTTTCGTTTGCCGGCGATTAAACTTCTTTTATTCAGCGTCTCATCAAAAATGAAAACATTTTTGAAAACTACAAGTCTCATGCGTTTTAGCGGTGAAAAAAAAATTTAAAAAATCGTTCGGGAAATGAGTTTACTTCCTGGGTACTTTCTTTGTATACATTCGACTATACGGGCCAAGCCCGGGATTTACAGGAAATCGCGGGATTTCGTTTGCCGGCGATTAAACCTCTTTTATTAAGCGTCTCATCAAAAATGAAAACATTTTTATAAACTACAAGTCTCATGGGCTTTAGTGGTGAAATAATAATTTAAAAAATCGTTCGGGAAATGAGTTTACACCCCGGGTACTTTCTTTGTATACTTTTGACTATACGGGCCGAGTCCGGGATTTACGGGAAATCGCAGGTTTTCGTTTGCCGGCGATTAAACTTCTTTTATTCAGCATCTCATCAAAAATGAAAATATTTTTAAATACTACAAGTGTCATGGGCTTTAGTGGTGAAATAATAATTTAAAAAATCGTTCGGGAAATGAGTTTACACTCTGGGTACTTTCTTTGTATACTTTTGACTATGCGGGCCGAGTCCGGGGTTTACGGGAAATGGCGGGTTTTCGTTTGCCGGCGATTAAACTTCTTTTATTTAGCGTCTCACCAAAAATGAAAACATTTTTGAAAACTACAAGTCTCAAGCGTTTTAGTGGTGAAAAGATAATTTAAAAAATCGTTTTGGAAATGAGTTTACTCACAGGGTACTTTCTTTGTATACATTCGACTATACGGGCCAAGCCCGAGATTTACGGGAAATCGCGGGTTTTCGTTTGCCGGCGATTAAACCACTTTCATTAAGCGTCTCATCAAAAATGAAAACATTTCTGAAAACTACAAGTCTCATGCGTTTTAGTGGTGAAAAAATAATTTAAAAATTCGCTCGGGAAATGAGTTTACTCACTGGGTACTTTCCTTGTATACTTTTGACTATACGGGCCAAGCCGGGATTTACGGGAAATCGTGGGTTTTCGTTTGCCGGCGATTAAACTTCTTTTATTCAGCGTCTCATCAAAAATGAAAACATTTTTGAAAACTACAAGTCTCATGCGTTTTAGTGGTGAAAAAATGAATTAAAATATCCTTCGGGAAATGAGTTTACTCCCTGGGTACTTTCTTTATATACTTTTGACTTTACAGGCCGAGTCCGGGATTTACGGGAAATCGCAGGTTTTCTTTTGCCGGCGATTAAACCTCTTTCATTAAGCGTCTCATCAAAAATGAAAACATTTTTGAAAACTACAAGTCTCATGCGTTTTAGTGGTGAAGGAAAAATTTAAAAAATCGTTCGGGAAATGAGTTTACTTCCTGGGTACTTTCTTTGTATACATTCGACTATACGGGCCAAGCCCGGGATTTACGGGAAATCGCGGGATTTCGTTTGCCGGCGATTAAACTTCTTTTATTCAGCGTCTCATCAAAAATGAAAACATTTTTGAAAACTACAAGTCTCATGCGTTTTAGCGGTGAAAATAAAATTTAAAAAATCGTTCGGGAAATGAGTTTACACCCCGGGTACTTTCTGTGTATACTTTTGACTATACGGGCCGAGTCCGGGATTTACGGGAAATCGCAGGTTTTCGTTTGCCGGCGATTAAACTTCTTTTATTCAGCGTCTCATCAAAAATGAAAACATTTTTGAAAACTACAAGTCTCAAGCGTTTTAGTGGTGAAAAGATAATTTAAAAAATCGTTTTGGAAATGAGTTTACTCACAGGGTACTTTCTTTGTATACATTCGACTATACGGGCCAAGCCCGAGATTTACGGGAAATCGCGGGTTTTCGTTTGCCGGCGATTAAACCACTTTCATTAAGCGTCTCATCAAAAATGAAAACATTTCTGAAAACTACAAGTCTCATGCGTTTTAGTGGTGAAAAAATAATTTAAAAATTCGCTCGGGAAATGAGTTTACTCACTGGGTACTTTCCTTGTATACTTTTGACTATACGGGCCAAGCCGGGATTTACGGGAAATCGCGGGTTTTCGTTTGCCGACGATTAAACTTCTTTTATTCAGCGTCTCATCAAAAATGGAAACATTTTTGAAAACTACAAGTCTCATGCGTTTTAGTGGTGAAAAAATGAATTAAAATATCCTTCGGGAAATGAGTTTACTCCCTGGGTACTTTCTTTATATACTTTTGACTTTACAGGCCGAGTCCGGGATTTACGGGAAATCGCAGGTTTTCGTTTGCCGGCGATTAAACCTCTTTCATTAAGCGTCTCATCAAAAATGAAAACATTTTTGAAAACTACAAGTCTCATGCGTTTTAGTGGTGAAGAAAAAATTTAAAAAATCGTTCGGGAAATGAGTTTACTTCCTGGGTACTTTCTTTGTATACATTCGACTATACGGGCCAAGCCCGGGATTTACGGGAAATCGCGGGATTTCGTTTGCCGGCGATTAAACTTCTTTTATTCAGCGTCTCATCAAAAATGAAAACATTTTTGAAAACTACAAGTCTCATGCGTTTTAGCGGTGAAAATAAAATTTAAAAAATCGTTCGGGAAATGAGTTTACACCCCGGGTACTTTCTTTGTATACTTTTGACTATACGGGCCGAGTCCGGGATTTACGGGAAATCGCAGGTTTTCGTTTGCCGGCGATTAAACTTCTTTTATTCAGCGTCTCATCAAAAATGAAAACATTTTTAAAAACTACAAGTCTCAAGCGTTTTAGTGGTGAAAAGATAATTTAAAAAATCGTTTTGGAAATGAGTTTACTCACAGGGTACTTTCTTTGTATACATTCGACTATACGGGCCAAGCCCGAGATTTACGGGAAATCGCGGGTTTTCGTTTGCCGGCGATTAAACCACTTTCATTAAGCGTCTCATCAAAAATGAAAACATTTCTGAAAACTACAAGTCTCATGCGTTTTAGTGGTGAAAAAATAATTTAAAAATTCGCTCGGGAAATGAGTTTACTCACTGGGTACTTTCCTTGTATACTTTTGAATATACGGGCCAAGCCGGGATTTACGGGAAATCGCCGGTTTTCGTTTGCCGGCGATTAAACTTCTTTTATTCAGCGTCTCATCAAAAATGAAAACATTTTTGAAAACTACAAGTCTCATGCGTTTTAGTGGTGAAAAAATGAATTAAAATATCCTTCGGGACATGAGTTTACTCCCTGGGTACTTTCTTTATATACTTTTGACTTTACAGGCCGAGTCCGGGATTTACGGGAAATCGCAGGTTTTCGTTTGCCGGCGATTAAACCTCTTTCATTAAGCGTCTCATCAAAAATGAAAACATTTTTGAAAACTACAAGTCTCATGCGTTTTAGTGGTGAAGAAAAAATTTAAAAAATCGTTCGGGAAATGAGTTTACTTCCTGGGTACTTTCTTTGTATACATTCGACTATACGGGCCAAGCCCGGGATTTACGGGAAATCGCGGGATTTCGTTTGCCGGCGATTAAACTTCTTTTATTCAGCGTCTCATCAAAAATGAAAACATTTTTGAAAACTACAAGTCTCATGCGTTTTAGCGGTGAAAATAAAATTTAAAAAATCGTTCGGGAAATGAGTTTACACCCCGGGTACTTTCTTTGTATACTTTTGACTATACGGGCCGAGTCCGGGATTTACGGGAAATCGCAGGTTTTCGATTGCCGGCGATTAAACTTCTTTTATTCAGCGTCTCATCAAAAATGAAAACATTTTTGAAAACTACAAGTCTCATGCGTTTTAGCGGTGAAAAAAAAATTTAAAAAATCGTTCGGGAAATGAGTTTACTTCCTGGGTACTTTCTTTGTATACATTCGACTATACGGTCCAAGCCCGGGATTTACGGGAAATCGCGGGATTTCGTTTGCCGGCGATTAAACCTCTTTTATTAAGCGTCTCATCAAAAATGAAAACATTTTTATAAACTACAAGTCTCATGGGCTTTAGTGGTGAAATAATAATTTAAAAAATCGTTCGGGAAATGAGTTTACACCCCGGGTACTTTCTTTGTATACTTTTGACTATACGGGCCGAGTCCGGGATTTACGGGAAATCGCAGGTTTTCGTTTGCCGGCGATTAAACTTCTTTTATTCAGCATCTCATCAAAAATGAAAATATTTTTAAATACTACAAGTGTCATGGGCTTTAGTGGTGAAATAATAATTTAAAAAATCGTTCGGATAATGAGTTTACACTCTGGGTACTTTCTTTGTATACTTTTGACTATGCGGGCCGAGTCCGGGGTTTACGGGAAATGGCGGGTTTTCGTTTGCCGGCGATTAAATTTCTTTTATTTAGCGTTTCACCAAAAATGAAAACATTTTTGAAAACTACAAGTCTCAAGCGTTTTAGTGGTGAAATAATAATTTAAAAAATCGTTTTGGAAATGAGTTTACTCACAGGGTACTTTCTTTGTATACATTCGACTATACGGGCCAAGCCCCGGATTTACGGGAAATCGCGGGTTTTCGTTTTCCGGCGATTAAACCTCTTTCATTAAGCGTCTCATCAAAAATGAAAACATTTTTGAAAACTACAAGTCTTATGCGTTTTAGTGGTGAAAAAATAATTTAAAAATTCGTTCGGGAAATGAGTTTACTCCCTGGGTACTTTTTTTGTATACTTTTGACTATACGGGCCGAGTCCGGGATTTACGGGAAGTCGCAGGTTTTCGTTTGCAGGCGATTAAATTTCTTTTATTCAGCGTCTCATCAAAAATGAAAACATTTTTGAAAACTACAAGTCTCATGCGTTTTAGTGGTGAAAAAATAATTTAAAAAATCGTTCGGGAAATTAGTTTACACCGTAGGTACTCTCTTTGTATACTTTTGACTATACAGGCTGAGTCCGGGATTTACGGGAAATCGCAGGTTTTCGTTTGCCGGCGATTAAACTTCTTTTATTTAGCGTCTCATCAAAAATGAAAACATTTTTGAAAACTACAAGTCTCATGCGTTTTAGTGGTAAAAAAATAATTTAAAAATTCGTTAGGGAAATGAGTTTACTCACTGGGTACTTTCTTTGTATACTTTTGACTATACGGGCCGAGTACGGGATTTACGGGAAATCGCGGGTTTTCGTTTACCGGCGATTAAACTTCTTTTATTCAGCGTCTCATCAAAAATGAAAACATTTTTGAAAACTACAAGTCTCATGCGTTTTAGTGGTGAAAAAATAATTTAAAAAATCGTTCGGGAAATGAGTTTACACCCTGGGTACTTTCTTTGTATACTTTTGACTATACGGACCGAGTCCGGGATTTACGGGAAATCGCAGGTTTTCGTTTGCCGGCGATTAAACCTCTTTTATTCAGCGTCTCATCAAAAATGAAAACATTTTTAAAAACTACAAGTCTCATGCGTTTTAGTGGTGAAAAAGTAATTTTAAAAATCGTTCGGGAAATGAGTTTACTCCCTGGGTACTTTCTTTGTATACTTTTGACTATACGGGCCAAGCCCGGGATTTACGGGAAATCGCGGGTTTTGGTTTGCCGGCGATTAAACTTCTTTTCTTCAGCGTCTCATCAAAAATGAAAACATTTTTAAAAACTACAAGTCTTATGCGTTTTAGTGGTGAAAAAATAATTTAAAAAATCGTTCTGGAAATGAGTTTACTCCCTGGGTACTTTCTTTGTATACTTTTGACTATACGGGCCGAGTCCGGGATTTACGGGAAATCGCAGGTTTTCGTTTGCCGGCGATTAAACTGCTTTTATTCAGCGTCTCATCAAAAATGAAAACATTCTTGAAAACTACAAGTCTCATGCGCTTTAGTGGTGAAATAATAATTTAAAAAATCGTTTAGGAAATGAGTTTACTCCCTGGGTACTTTCTTTGTATACTTTTGACTATACGGGCCGACTCCATGATTTACGGGAAATCGCAGGTTTTCGTTTGCCGGCGATTAAACTTCTTTTATTCAGCGTCTCATCAAAAATGCAAACATTTTTAAAAACTACAAGTCTCATGCGTTTTAGTGGTGAAAAAGTAATTTAAAAAATCGTTCGGGAAATGAGTTTACTCTCTGGGTACTTTCTTTGTATACTTTTGACTATACGGGCCAAGCCCGGGATTTACGGGAAATCGCGGGTTTTTGTTTGCCGGCGATTAAACTTCTTTTATTCAGCGTCTCATCAAAAATGAAAACATTTTTGAAAACTACAAGTCTCATGAGTTTTAGTGGTGAAAAAATAATTTAAAAAATCGTTCGGGAAATGAGTTTACTCCCTGGGTACTTTCTTTGTATACTTTTGACTATACGGGCCAAGCCGGGATTTACGGGAAATCGCGGGTTTTCGTTTGCCGGCGATTAAACTTCTTTTGTTCAGCGTCTCATTAAAAATGAAAACATTTTTAAAAACTACAAGTCTTATGCGTTTTAGTGGTGAAAAAATAATTTAAAAAATCGTTCTGGAAATGCGTTTACTCCCTGGGTACTTTCTTTGTATACTTTTGACTATACGGGCCGAGTCCGGGATTTACGGGAAATCGCAGGTTTTCGTTTGCCGGCGATTAAACTGCTTTTATTCAGCGTCTCATCAAAAATGAAAACATTCTTGAAAACTACATGTCTCATGCGCTTTAGTGGTGAAATAATAATTTAAAAAATCGTTTGGGAAATGAGTTTACTCCCTGGGTACTTTCTTTGTACACTTTTGACTATACGGGCCGACTTCATGATTTACGGGAAATCGCAGGTTTTCGTTTGCCGGCGATTAAACTTCTTTTATTCAGCGTCTCATCAAAAATGAAAACATTTTTAAAAACTACAAGTCGCATGCGTTTTAGTGGTGAAAAATTAATTTAAAAAATCGTTCGGGAAATGAGTTTACTCCCTGGGTACTTTCTTTGTATACTTTTGACTATACGGGCCAAGCCCGGAATTTACGGGAAATCGCGGGTTTTTGTTTGCCGGCGATTAAACTTCTTTTATTCAGCGTCTCATCAAAAATGAAAACATTTTTGAAAACTACAAGTCTCATGAGTTTTAGTGGTGAAAAAATAATTTAAAAAATCGTTCGGGAAATGAGTTTACTCCCTGGGTACTTTCTTTGTATACTTTTGACTATACGGGCCAAGCCGGGATTTAAGGGAAATCGCAGGTTTTCGTTTGCCGGCGATTAAACTTCTTTTATTCAGCGTCTCATCAAAAATGAAAACATTTTTAAAAACTACAAGTCTCATGGGCTTTAGTGGTGAAAAAATAATTTAAAAAATCGTTCTGGAAATGAGTTTACTCACAGGGTACTTTCTTTGTATACATTCGACTATACGGGCCAAGCGCGGGATTTACGGGAAATCGCGGGTTTTCGTTTTCCCGCGATTAAACCTCTTTCATTAAGCGTCTCATCAAAAGTGAAAACATTTTTGAAAACTACAAGTCTCATGCGTTTTAGTGGTGAAAAAAAAATTTAAAAAATCGTTCGGGAAATGAGTTTACTCCCTGGGTACTTTCTTTGTATACATTCGACTATACGGGCCAAGTCCCGGATTTACGGGAAAACGCGGGATTTCGTTTGCCGGCGATTAAACCTCTTTCATTAAGCGTCTCATCAAAAATGAAAACATTTTTGAAAACTACAAGTCTCATGCGTTTTAGTGGTGAAAAAATAATTTAAAAAATCGTTCGGGAAATGAGTTTACTCACAGGGTACTTTCTTTGTATACATTCGACTATACGGGCCAAGCCCGGTATTTACGGGAAATCGCGGGTTTTCGTTTTCCGGCGATTAAACCTCTTTCATTAAGCGTCTCATCAAAAATGAAAACATTTTTGAAAACTACAAGTCTCATGCGTTTTAGTGGTGAAAAAAAAATTTAAAAAATCGTTCGGGAAATTAGTTTACTCCCTGGGTACTTTCTTTGTATACATTCGACTATACGGGCCAAGCCCCGGATTTACGGGAAAACGCGGGATTTCGTTTGCCGGCGATTAAACCTCTTTCATTAAGCGTCTCATCAAAAATGAAAATATTTTTGAAAACTACAAGTCTCATGCGTTTTAGTGGTGAAAAAATAATTTAAAAAATCGTTCGGGAAATGAGTTTACTCCCTGGGTACTTTCTTTGTATACCTTTGACTATACGGGCCGAGTCCGGGATTTACGGGAAATCGCGGATTTTCGTTTGCCGGCGATTAAACTTCTTTTATTCAGCGTCCCATCAAATATGAAAGTATTTTTGAAAACTACAAGTCTCATGCGTTTAGTGGTAAAAAAATAATATAAAAAATCGTTCGGGAAATGAGTTTACTCCCTGGGTACTTTCTTTGTATACTTTTGACTATACGGGCCAAGCCCGGGATTTACGGGAAATCGCGGGTTTTCCTTTGCGGGCGATTAAACTTCTTTTATTCAGCGTCTCATCAAAAATGAAAACATTTTTAAAAACTACAAGTCTTATGCGTTTTAGTGGTGAAAAAATAATTTAAAAAATCGTTCTGGAAATGAGTTTACTCACAGGGTACTTTCTTTGTATACATTTGACTATACGTGCCAAGCCAGGGATTTACGGGAAATCGCGGGTTGTCGTTTGCCGGCGATTAAAGTGCTTTTATTTAGCGTCTCATCAAAAATGAAAACATTCTTGAAAACTACAAGTCTCATGCGTTTTAGTGGTGAAATAATAATTTAAAAAATCGTTTGGGAAATGAGTTTACTCAGTGGGTACTTTCTTTGTATACTTTTGACTATACGGGCCAAGTCCAGGAATTACGGGAAATCGCAGGTTTTCGTTTGCCGGCGATTAAACTTCTTTTATTCAGCGTCTCTTCAAAAATGAAAACATTTTTAAAAACTACAAGTCGCATGCGTTTTAGTGGTGAAAAAGTAATTTAAAAAATCGTTCGGGAAATGAGTTTACTCTCTGGGTACTTTCTTTGTATACTTTTGACTATACGGGCCAAGCCGGGATTTACGGGAAATCGCGGGTTTTCGTTTGCCGGCGATTAAACTTCTTTTATTCAGCGTCTCATCAAAAATGAAAACATTTTTAAAAACTACAAGTCTCATGGGCTTTAGTGGTGAAAAAATAATTTAAAAAATCGTTCTGGAAATGAGTTTACTCACAGGGTACTTTCTTTGTATACATTCGACTATACGGGCCAAGCGCGGGATTTACGGGAAATCTCGGGTTTTGTTTTCCCGCGATTAAACCTCTTTCATTAAGCGTCTCATCAAAAATGAAAACATTTTTGAAAACTACAAGTCTCATGCGTTTTAGTGGTGAAAAAAAAATTTAAAAAATCGTTCGGGAAATGAGTTTACTCCCTGGGTACTTTCTTTGTATACATTCGACTATACGGGCCAAGCCCCGGATTTACGGGAAAACGCGGGATTTCGTTTGCCGGCGATTAAACCTCTTTCATTAAGCGTCTCATCAAAAATGAAAACATTTTTGAAAACTACAAGTCTCATGCGTTTAGTGGTAAAAAAATAATATAAAAAATCGTTCGGGAAATGAGTTTACTCCCTGGGTACTTTCTTTGTATACTTTTGACTATACGGGCCAAGCCCGGGATTTACGGGAAATTGCGGGTTTTCGTTTGCGGGCGATTAAACTTCTTTTATTCAGCGTCTCATCAAAAACGAAAACATTTTTAAAAACTACAAGTCTTATGCGTTTTAGTGGTGAAAAAATAATTTAAAAAATCGTTCTGGAAATGAGTTTACTCACAGGGTACTTTCTTTGTATACATTTGACTATACGTGCCAAGCCCGGGATTTACGGGAAATCGCGGGTTTTCGTTTGCCGGCGATTAAAGTGCTTTTATTTAGCGTCTCATCAAAAATGAAAACATTCTTGAAAACTACAAGTCTCATGCGTTTTAGTGGTGAAATAATAATTTAAAAAATCGTTTGGGAAATGAGTTTACTCAGTGGGTACTTTCTTTGTATACTTTTGACTATACGGGCCAAGTCCAGGAATTACGGGAAATCGCAGGTTTTCGTTTGCCGGCAATTAAACTTCTTTTATTCAGCGTCTCTTCAAAAATGAAAACATTTTTAAAAACTACAAGTCGCATGCGTTTTAGTGGTGAAAAAGTAATTTAAAGAATCGTTCGGGAAATGAGTTTACTCTCTGGGTACTTTCTTTGTATACTTTTGACTATACGGGCCAAGCCGGGATTTACGGGAAATCGCGGGTTTTCGTTTGCCGGCGATTAAACTTCTTTTATTCAGCGTCTCATCAAAAATGAAAACATTTTTAAAAACTACAAGTCTCATGGGCTTTAGTGGTGAAAAAATAATTTAAAAAATCGTTCTGGAAATGAGTTTACTCACAGGGTACTTTCTTTGTATACATTCGACTATACGGGCCAAGCGCGGGATTTACGGGAAATCTCGGGTTTTGTTTTCCCGCGATTAAACCTCTTTCATTAAGCGTCTCATCAAAAATGAAAACATTTTTGAAAACTACAAGTCTCATGCGTTTTAGTGGTGAAAAAAAAATTTAAAAAATCGTTCGGGAAATGAGTTTACTCCCTGGGTACTTTCTTTGTATACATTCGACTATACGGGCCAAGCCCCGGATTTACGGGAAAACGCGGGATTTCGTTTGCCGGCGATTAAACCTCTTTCATTAAGCCTCTCATCAAAAATGAAAACATTTTTGAAAACTACAAGTCTCATGCGTTTAGTGGTAAAAAAATAATATAAAAAATCGTTCGGGAAATGAGTTTACTCCCTGGGTACTTTCTTTGTATACTTTTGACTATACGGGCCAAGCCCGGGATTTACGGGAAATCGCGGGTTTTCGTTTGCGGGCGATTAAACTTCTTTTATTCAGCGTCTCATCAAAAATGAAAACATTTTTAAAAACTACAAGTCTTATGCGTTTTAGTGGTGAAAAAATAATTTAAAAAATCGTTCTGGAAATGAGTTTACTCACAGGGTACTTTCTTTGTATACATTTGACTATACGTGCCAAGCCCGGGATTTACGGGAAATCGCGGGTTTTCGTTTGCCGGCGATTAAAGTGCTTTTATTTAGCGTCTCATCAAAAATGAAAACATTCTTGAAAACTACAAGTCTCATGCGTTTTAGTGGTGAAATAATAATTTAAAAAATCGTTTGGGAAATGAGTTTACTCAGTGGGTACTTTCTTTGTATACTTTTGACTATACGGGCCAAGTCCAGGAATTACGGGAAATCGCAGGTTTTCGTTTGCCGGCGATTAAACTTCTTTTATTCAGCGTCTCTTCAAAAATGAAAACATTTATAAAAACTACAAGTCTCATGCGTTTTAGCGGTGAAAATAAAATTTAAAAAATCGTTCGGGAAATGAGTTTACACCCCGGGTACTTTCTGTGTATACTTTTGACTATACGGGCCGAGTCCGGGATTTACGGGAAATCGCAGGTTTTCGTTTGCCGGCGATTAAACTTCTTTTATTCAGCGTCTCATCAAAAATGAAAACATTTTTGAAAACTACAAGTCTCAAGCGTTTTAGTGGTGAAAAGATAATTTAAAAAATCGTTTTGGAAATGAGTTTACTCACAGGGTACTTTCTTTGTATACATTCGACTATACGGGCCAAGCCCGAGATTTACGGGAAATCGCGGGTTTTCGTTTGCCGGCGATTAAACCACTTTCATTAAGCGTCTCATCAAAAATGAAAACATTTCTGAAAACTACAAGTCTCATGCGTTTTAGTGGTGAAAAAATAATTTAAAAATTCGCTCGGGAAATGAGTTTACTCACTGGGTACTTTCCTTGTATACTTTTGACTATACGGGCCAAGCCGGGATTTACGGGAAATCGCGGGTTTTCGTTTGCCGACGATTAAACTTCTTTTATTCAGCGTCTCATCAAAAATGGAAACATTTTTGAAAACTACAAGTCTCATGCGTTTTAGTGGTGAAAAAATGAATTAAAATATCCTTCGGGAAATGAGTTTACTCCCTGGGTACTTTCTTTATATACTTTTGACTTTACAGGCCGAGTCCGGGATTTACGGGAAATCGCAGGTTTTCGTTTGCCGGCGATTAAACCTCTTTCATTAAGCGTCTCATCAAAAATGAAAACATTTTTGAAAACTACAAGTCTCATGCGTTTTAGTGGTGAAGAAAAAATTTAAAAAATCGTTCGGGAAATGAGTTTACTTCCTGGGTACTTTCTTTGTATACATTCGACTATACGGGCCAAGCCCGGGATTTACGGGAAATCGCGGGATTTCGTTTGCCGGCGATTAAACTTCTTTTATTCAGCGTCTCATCAAAAATGAAAACATTTTTGAAAACTACAAGTCTCATGCGTTTTAGCGGTGAAAATAAAATTTAAAAAATCGTTCGGGAAATGAGTTTACACCCCGGGTACTTTCTTTGTATACTTTTGACTATACGGGCCGAGTCCGGGATTTACGGGAAATCGCAGGTTTTCGTTTGCCGGCGATTAAACTTCTTTTATTCAGCGTCTCATCAAAAATGAAAACATTTTTAAAAACTACAAGTCTCAAGCGTTTTAGTGGTGAAAAGATAATTTAAAAAATCGTTTTGGAAATGAGTTTACTCACAGGGTACTTTCTTTGTATACATTCGACTATACGGGCCAAGCCCGAGATTTACGGGAAATCGCGGGTTTTCGTTTGCCGGCGATTAAACCACTTTCATTAAGCGTCTCATCAAAAATGAAAACATTTCTGAAAACTACAAGTCTCATGCGTTTTAGTGGTGAAAAAATAATTTAAAAATTCGCTCGGGAAATGAGTTTACTCACTGGGTACTTTCCTTGTATACTTTTGAATATACGGGCCAAGCCGGGATTTACGGGAAATCGCCGGTTTTCGTTTGCCGGCGATTAAACTTCTTTTATTCAGCGTCTCATCAAAAATGAAAACATTTTTGAAAACTACAAGTCTCATGCGTTTTAGTGGTGAAAAAATGAATTAAAATATCCTTCGGGACATGAGTTTACTCCCTGGGTACTTTCTTTATATACTTTTGACTTTACAGGCCGAGTCCGGGATTTACGGGAAATCGCAGGTTTTCGTTTGCCGGCGATTAAACCTCTTTCATTAAGCGTCTCATCAAAAATGAAAACATTTTTGAAAACTACAAGTCTCATGCGTTTTAGTGGTGAAGAAAAAATTTAAAAAATCGTTCGGGAAATGAGTTTACTTCCTGGGTACTTTCTTTGTATACATTCGACTATACGGGCCAAGCCCGGGATTTACGGGAAATCGCGGGATTTCGTTTGCCGGCGATTAAACTTCTTTTATTCAGCGTCTCATTAAAAATGAAAACATTTTTGAAAACTACAAGTCTCATGCGTTTTAGCGGTGAAAATAAAATTTAAAAAATCGTTCGGGAAATGAGTTTACACCCCGGGTACTTTCTTTGTATACTTTTGACTATACGGGCCGAGTCCGGGATTTACGGGAAATCGCAGGTTTTCGATTGCCGGCGATTAAACTTCTTTTATTCAGCGTCTCATCAAAAATGAAAACATTTTTGAAAACTACAAGTCTCATGCGTTTTAGCGGTGAAAAAAAAATTTAAAAAATCGTTCGGGAAATGAGTTTACTTCCTGGGTACTTTCTTTGTATACATTCGACTATACGGTCCAAGCCCGGGATTTACGGGAAATCGCGGGATTTCGTTTGCCGGCGATTAAACCTCTTTTATTAAGCGTCTCATCAAAAATGAAAACATTTTTATAAACTACAAGTCTCATGGGCTTTAGTGGTGAAATAATAATTTAAAAAATCGTTCGGGAAATGAGTTTACACCCCGGGTACTTTCT
Source organism: Hydractinia symbiolongicarpus (assembly GCF_029227915.1). Classification (NCBI taxonomy): domain Eukaryota; kingdom Metazoa; phylum Cnidaria; class Hydrozoa; order Anthoathecata; family Hydractiniidae; genus Hydractinia; species Hydractinia symbiolongicarpus. The sequence goes on along the minus strand of NC_079888.1, from coordinate 24,758,603 downwards.
TTGTATACTTTTGACTATACGGGCCGAGTCCGGGATTTACGGGAAATCGCAGGTTTTCGTTTGCCGGCGATTAAACTTCTTTTATTCAGCATCTCATCAAAAATGAAAATATTTTTAAATACTACAAGTGTCATGGGCTTTAGTGGTGAAATAATAATTTAAAAAATCGTTCGGATAATGAGTTTACACTCTGGGTACTTTCTTTGTATACTTTTGACTATGCGGGCCGAGTCCGGGGTTTACGGGAAATGGCGGGTTTTCGTTTGCCGGCGATTAAATTTCTTTTATTTAGCGTCTCACCAAAAATGAAAACATTTTTGAAAACTACAAGTCTCAAGCGTTTTAGTGGTGAAATAATAATTTAAAAAATCGTTTTGGAAATGAGTTTACTCACAGGGTACTTTCTTTGTATACATTCGACTATACGGGCCAAGCCCCGGATTTACGGGAAATCGCGGGTTTTCGTTTTCCGGCGATTAAACCTCTTTCATTAAGCGTCTCATCAAAAATGAAAACATTTTTGAAAACTACAAGTCTTATGCGTTTTAGTGGTGAAAAAATAATTTAAAAATTCGTTCGGGAAATGAGTTTACTCCCTGGGTACTTTTTTTGTATACTTTTGACTATACGGGCCGAGTCCGGGATTTACGGGAAGTCGCAGGTTTTCGTTTGCAGGCGATTAAATTTCTTTTATTCAGCGTCTCATCAAAAATGAAAACATTTTTGAAAACTACAAGTCTCATGCGTTTTAGTGGTGAAAAAATAATTTAAAAAATCGTTCGGGAAATTAGTTTACACCGTAGGTACTCTCTTTGTATACTTTTGACTATACAGGCTGAGTCCGGGATTTACGGGAAATCGCAGGTTTTCGTTTGCCGGCGATTAAACTTCTTTTATTTAGCGTCTCATCAAAAATGAAAACATTTTTGAAAACTACAAGTCTCATGCGTTTTAGTGGTAAAAAAATAATTTAAAAATTCGTTAGGGAAATGAGTTTACTCACTGGGTACTTTCTTTGTATACTTTTGACTATACGGGCCGAGTACGGGATTTACGGGAAATCGCGGGTTTTCGTTTACCGGCGATTAAACTTCTTTTATTCAGCGTCTCATCAAAAATGAAAACATTTTTGAAAACTACAAGTCTCATGCGTTTTAGTGGTGAAAAAATAATTTAAAAAATCGTTCGGGAAATGAGTTTACACCCTGGGTACTTTCTTTGTATACTTTTGACTATACGGACCGAGTCCGGGATTTACGGGAAATCGCAGGTTTTCGTTTGCCGGCGATTAAACCTCTTTTATTCAGCGTCTCATCAAAAATGAAAACATTTTTAAAAACTACAAGTCTCATGCGTTTTAGTGGTGAAAAAGTAATTTTAAAAATCGTTCGGGAAATGAGTTTACTCCCTGGGTACTTTCTTTGTATACTTTTGACTATACGGGCCAAGCCCGGGATTTACGGGAAATCGCGGGTTTTGGTTTGCCGGCGATTAAACTTCTTTTCTTCAGCGTCTCATCAAAAATGAAAACATTTTTAAAAACTACAAGTCTTATGCGTTTTAGTGGTGAAAAAATAATTTAAAAAATCGTTCTGGAAATGAGTTTACTCCCTGGGTACTTTCTTTGTATACTTTTGACTATACGGACCGAGTCCGGGATTTACGGGAAATCGCAGGTTTTCGTTTGCCGGCGATTAAACCTCTTTTATTCAGCGTCTCATCAAAAATGAAAACATTTTTAAAAACTACAAGTCTCATGCGTTTTAGTGGTGAAAAAGTAATTTTAAAAATCGTTCGGGAAATGAGTTTACTCCCTGGGTACTTTCTTTGTATACTTTTGACTATACGGGCCAAGCCCGGGATTTACGGGAAATCGCGGGTTTTGGTTTGCCGGCGATTAAACTTCTTTTCTTCAGCGTCTCATCAAAAATGAAAACATTTTTAAAAACTACAAGTCTTATGCGTTTTAGTGGTGAAAAAATAATTTAAAAAATCGTTCTGGAAATGAGTTTACTCCCTGGGTACTTTCTTTGTATACTTTTGACTATACGGGCCGAGTCCGGGATTTACGGGAAATCGCAGGTTTTCGTTTGCCGGCGATTAAACTGCTTTTATTCAGCGTCTCATCAAAAATGAAAACATTCTTGAAAACTACAAGTCTCATGCGCTTTAGTGGTGAAATAATAATTTAAAAAATCGTTTAGGAAATGAGTTTACTCCCTGGGTACTTTCTTTGTATACTTTTGACTATACGGGCCGACTCCATGATTTACGGGAAATCGCAGGTTTTCGTTTGCCGGCGATTAAACTTCTTTTATTCAGCGTCTCATCAAAAATGCAAACATTTTTAAAAACTACAAGTCTCATGCGTTTTAGTGGTGAAAAAGTAATTTAAAAAATCGTTCGGGAAATGAGTTTACTCTCTGGGTACTTTCTTTGTATACTTTTGACTATACGGGCCAAGCCCGGGATTTACGGGAAATCGCGGGTTTTTGTTTGCCGGCGATTAAACTTCTTTTATTCAGCGTCTCATCAAAAATGAAAACATTTTTGAAAACTACAAGTCTCATGAGTTTTAGTGGTGAAAAAATAATTTAAAAAATCGTTCGGGAAATGAGTTTACTCCCTGGGTACTTTCTTTGTATACTTTTGACTATACGGGCCAAGCCGGGATTTACGGGAAATCGCGGGTTTTCGTTTGCCGGCGATTAAACTTCTTTTGTTCAGCGTCTCATTAAAAATGAAAACATTTTTAAAAACTACAAGTCTTATGCGTTTTAGTGGTGAAAAAATAATTTAAAAAATCGTTCTGGAAATGCGTTTACTCCCTGGGTACTTTCTTTGTATACTTTTGACTATACGGGCCGAGTCCGGGATTTACGGGAAATCGCAGGTTTTCGTTTGCCGGCGATTAAACTGCTTTTATTCAGCGTCTCATCAAAAATGAAAACATTCTTGAAAACTACATGTCTCATGCGCTTTAGTGGTGAAATAATAATTTAAAAAATCGTTTGGGAAATGAGTTTACTCCCTGGGTACTTTCTTTGTACACTTTTGACTATACGGGCCGACTTCATGATTTACGGGAAATCGCAGGTTTTCGTTTGCCGGCGATTAAACTTCTTTTATTCAGCGTCTCATCAAAAATGAAAACATTTTTAAAAACTACAAGTCGCATGCGTTTTAGTGGTGAAAAATTAATTTAAAAAATCGTTCGGGAAATGAGTTTACTCCCTGGGTACTTTCTTTGTATACTTTTGACTATACGGGCCAAGCCCGGAATTTACGGGAAATCGCGGGTTTTTGTTTGCCGGCGATTAAACTTCTTTTATTCAGCGTCTCATCAAAAATGAAAACATTTTTGAAAACTACAAGTCTCATGAGTTTTAGTGGTGAAAAAATAATTTAAAAAATCGTTCGGGAAATGAGTTTACTCCCTGGGTACTTTCTTTGTATACTTTTGACTATACGGGCCAAGCCGGGATTTAAGGGAAATCGCAGGTTTTCGTTTGCCGGCGATTAAACTTCTTTTATTCAGCGTCTCATCAAAAATGAAAACATTTTTAAAAACTACAAGTCTCATGGGCTTTAGTGGTGAAAAAATAATTTAAAAAATCGTTCTGGAAATGAGTTTACTCACAGGGTACTTTCTTTGTATACATTCGACTATACGGGCCAAGCGCGGGATTTACGGGAAATCGCGGGTTTTCGTTTTCCCGCGATTAAACCTCTTTCATTAAGCGTCTCATCAAAAGTGAAAACATTTTTGAAAACTACAAGTCTCATGCGTTTTAGTGGTGAAAAAAAAATTTAAAAAATCGTTCGGGAAATGAGTTTACTCCCTGGGTACTTTCTTTGTATACATTCGACTATACGGGCCAAGTCCCGGATTTACGGGAAAACGCGGGATTTCGTTTGCCGGCGATTAAACCTCTTTCATTAAGCGTCTCATCAAAAATGAAAACATTTTTGAAAACTACAAGTCTCATGCGTTTTAGTGGTGAAAAAATAATTTAAAAAATCGTTCGGGAAATGAGTTTACTCACAGGTTACTTTCTTTGTATACATTCGACTATACGGGCCAAGCCCGGTATTTACGGGAAATCGCGGGTTTTCGTTTTCCGGCGATTAAACCTCTTTCATTAAGCGTCTCATCAAAAATGAAAACATTTTTGAAAACTACAAGTCTCATGCGTTTTAGTGGTGAAAAAAAAATTTAAAAAATCGTTCGGGAAATTAGTTTACTCCCTGGGTACTTTCTTTGTATACATTCGACTATACGGGCCAAGCCCCGGATTTACGGGAAAACGCGGGATTTCGTTTGCCGGCGATTAAACCTCTTTCATTAAGCGTCTCATCAAAAATGAAAATATTTTTGAAAACTACAAGTCTCATGCGTTTTAGTGGTGAAAAAATAATTTAAAAAATCGTTCGGGAAATGAGTTTACTCCCTGGGTACTTTCTTTGTATACCTTTGACTATACGGGCCGAGTCCGGGATTTACGGGAAATCGCGGATTTTCGTTTGCCGGCGATTAAACTTCTTTTATTCAGCGTCCCATCAAATATGAAAGTATTTTTGAAAACTACAAGTCTCATGCGTTTAGTGGTAAAAAAATAATATAAAAAATCGTTCGGGAAATGAGTTTACTCCCTGGGTACTTTCTTTGTATACTTTTGACTATACGGGCCAAGCCCGGGATTTACGGGAAATCGCGGGTTTTCCTTTGCGGGCGATTAAACTTCTTTTATTCAGCGTCTCATCAAAAATGAAAACATTTTTAAAAACTACAAGTCTTATGCGTTTTAGTGGTGAAAAAATAATTTAAAAAATCGTTCTGGAAATGAGTTTACTCACAGGGTACTTTCTTTGTATACATTTGACTATACGTGCCAAGCCAGGGATTTACGGGAAATCGCGGGTTGTCGTTTGCCGGCGATTAAAGTGCTTTTATTTAGCGTCTCATCAAAAATGAAAACATTCTTGAAAACTACAAGTCTCATGCGTTTTAGTGGTGAAATAATAATTTAAAAAATCGTTTGGGAAATGAGTTTACTCAGTGGGTACTTTCTTTGTATACTTTTGACTATACGGGCCAAGTCCAGGAATTACGGGAAATCGCAGGTTTTCGTTTGCCGGCGATTAAACTTCTTTTATTCAGCGTCTCTTCAAAAATGAAAACATTTTTAAAAACTACAAGTCGCATGCGTTTTAGTGGTGAAAAAGTAATTTAAAAAATCGTTCGGGAAATGAGTTTACTCTCTGGGTACTTTCTTTGTATACTTTTGACTATACGGGCCAAGCCGGGATTTACGGGAAATCGCGGGTTTTCGTTTGCCGGCGATTAAACTTCTTTTATTCAGCGTCTCATCAAAAATGAAAACATTTTTGAAAACTACAAGTCTCATGCGTTTTAGTGGTGAAAAAATAATTTAAAAAATCGTTCGGGAAATGAGTTTACTCACAGGGTACTTTCTTTGTATACATTCGACTATACGGGCCAAGCCCGGTATTTACGGGAAATCGCGGGTTTTCGTTTTCCGGCGATTAAACCTCTTTCATTAAGCGTCTCATCAAAAATGAAAACATTTTTGAAAACTACAAGTCTCATGCGTTTTAGTGGTGAAAAAAAAATTTAAAAAATCGTTCGGGAAATTAGTTTACTCCCTGGGTACTTTCTTTGTATACATTCGACTATACGGGCCAAGCCCCGGATTTACGGGAAAACGCGGGATTTCGTTTGCCGGCGATTAAACCTCTTTCATTAAGCGTCTCATCAAAAATGAAAATATTTTTGAAAACTACAAGTCTCATGCGTTTTAGTGGTGAAAAAATAATTTAAAAAATCGTTCGGGAAATGAGTTTACTCCCTGGGTACTTTCTTTGTATACCTTTGACTATACGGGCCGAGTCCGGGATTTACGGGAAATCGCGGATTTTCGTTTGCCGGCGATTAAACTTCTTTTATTCAGCGTCCCATCAAATATGAAAGTATTTTTGAAAACTACAAGTCTCATGCGTTTAGTGGTAAAAAAATAATATAAAAAATCGTTCGGGAAATGAGTTTACTCCCTGGGTACTTTCTTTGTATACTTTTGACTATACGGGCCAAGCCCGGGATTTACGGGAAATCGCGGGTTTTCCTTTGCGGGCGATTAAACTTCTTTTATTCAGCGTCTCATCAAAAATGAAAACATTTTTAAAAACTACAAGTCTTATGCGTTTTAGTGGTGAAAAAATAATTTAAAAAATCGTTCTGGAAATGAGTTTACTCACAGGGTACTTTCTTTGTATACATTTGACTATACGTGCCAAGCCAGGGATTTACGGGAAATCGCGGGTTGTCGTTTGCCGGCGATTAAAGTGCTTTTATTTAGCGTCTCATCAAAAATGAAAACATTCTTGAAAACTACAAGTCTCATGCGTTTTAGTGGTGAAATAATAATTTAAAAAATCGTTTGGGAAATGAGTTTACTCAGTGGGTACTTTCTTTGTATACTTTTGACTATACGGGCCAAGTCCAGGAATTACGGGAAATCGCAGGTTTTCGTTTGCCGGCGATTAAACTTCTTTTATTCAGCGTCTCTTCAAAAATGAAAACATTTTTAAAAACTACAAGTCGCATGCGTTTTAGTGGTGAAAAAGTAATTTAAAAAATCGTTCGGGAAATGAGTTTACTCTCTGGGTACTTTCTTTGTATACTTTTGACTATACGGGCCAAGCCGGGATTTACGGGAAATCGCGGGTTTTCGTTTGCCGGCGATTAAACTTCTTTTATTCAGCGTCTCATCAAAAATGAAAACATTTTTAAAAACTACAAGTCTCATGGGCTTTAGTGGTGAAAAAATAATTTAAAAAATCGTTCTGGAAATGAGTTTACTCACAGGGTACTTTCTTTGTATACATTCGACTATACGGGCCAAGCGCGGGATTTACGGGAAATCTCGGGTTTTGTTTTCCCGCGATTAAACCTCTTTCATTAAGCGTCTCATCAAAAATGCAAACATTTTTGAAAACTACAAGTCTCATGCGTTTTAGTGGTGAAAAAAAAATTTAAAAAATCGTTCGGGAAATGAGTTTACTCCCTGGGTACTTTCTTTGTATACATTCGACTATACGGGCCAAGCCCCGGATTTACGGGAAAACGCGGGATTTCGTTTGCCGGCGATTAAACCTCTTTCATTAAGCGTCTCATCAAAAATGAAAACATTTTTGAAAACTACAAGTCTCATGCGTTTAGTGGTAAAAAAATAATATAAAAAATCGTTCGGGAAATGAGTTTACTCCCTGGGTACTTTCTTTGTATACTTTTGACTATACGGGCCAAGCCCGGGATTTACGGGAAATTGCGGGTTTTCGTTTGCGGGCGATTAAACTTCTTTTATTCAGCGTCTCATCAAAAACGAAAACATTTTTAAAAACTACAAGTCTTATGCGTTTTAGTGGTGAAAAAATAATTTAAAAAATCGTTCTGGAAATGAGTTTACTCACAGGGTACTTTCTTTGTATACATTTGACTATACGTGCCAAGCCCGGGATTTACGGGAAATCGCGGGTTTTCGTTTGCCGGCGATTAAAGTGCTTTTATTTAGCGTCTCATCAAAAATGAAAACATTCTTGAAAACTACAAGTCTCATGCGTTTTAGTGGTGAAATAATAATTTAAAAAATCGTTTGGGAAATGAGTTTACTCAGTGGGTACTTTCTTTGTATACTTTTGACTATACGGGCCAAGTCCAGGAATTACGGGAAATCGCAGGTTTTCGTTTGCCGGCAATTAAACTTCTTTTATTCAGCGTCTCTTCAAAAATGAAAACATTTTTAAAAACTACAAGTCGCATGCGTTTTAGTGGTGAAAAAGTAATTTAAAGAATCGTTCGGGAAATGAGTTTACTCTCTGGGTACTTTCTTTGTATACTTTTGACTATACGGGCCAAGCCGGGATTTACGGGAAATCGCGGGTTTTCGTTTGCCGGCGATTAAACTTCTTTTATTCAGCGTCTCATCAAAAATGAAAACATTTTTAAAAACTACAAGTCTCATGGGCTTTAGTGGTGAAAAAATAATTTAAAAAATCGTTCTGGAAATGAGTTTACTCACAGGGTACTTTCTTTGTATACATTCGACTATACGGGCCAAGCGCGGGATTTACGGGAAATCTCGGGTTTTGTTTTCCCGCGATTAAACCTCTTTCATTAAGCGTCTCATCAAAAATGAAAACATTTTTGAAAACTACAAGTCTCATGCGTTTTAGTGGTGAAAAAAAAATTTAAAAAATCGTTCGGGAAATGAGTTTACTCCCTGGGTACTTTCTTTGTATACATTCGACTATACGGGCCAAGCCCCGGATTTACGGGAAAACGCGGGATTTCGTTTGCCGGCGATTAAACCTCTTTCATTAAGCCTCTCATCAAAAATGAAAACATTTTTGAAAACTACAAGTCTCATGCGTTTAGTGGTAAAAAAATAATATAAAAAATCGTTCGGGAAATGAGTTTACTCCCTGGGTACTTTCTTTGTATACTTTTGACTATACGGGCCAAGCCCGGGATTTACGGGAAATCGCGGGTTTTCGTTTGCGGGCGATTAAACTTCTTTTATTCAGCGTCTCATCAAAAATGAAAACATTTTTAAAAACTACAAGTCTCATGGGCTTTAGTGGTGAAAAAATAATTTAAAAAATCGTTCTGGAAATGAGTTTACTCACAGGGTACTTTCTTTGTATACATTCGACTATACGGGCCAAGCGCGGGATTTACGGGAAATCTCGGGTTTTGTTTTCCCGCGATTAAACCTCTTTCATTAAGCGTCTCATCAAAAATGAAAACATTTTTGAAAACTACAAGTCTCATGCGTTTTAGTGGTGAAAAAAAAATTTAAAAAATCGTTCGGGAAATGAGTTTACTCCCTGGGTACTTTCTTTGTATACATTCGACTATACGGGCCAAGCCCCGGATTTACGGGAAAACGCGAGATTTCGTTTGCGGGCGATTAAACCTCTTTCATTAAGCGTCTCATCAAAAATGAAAACATTTTTGAAAACTACAAGTCTCATGCGTTTTAGTGCTGAAAAAATAATTTAAAAAATCGTTCGGGAAATGAGTTTACTCACAGGGTACTTTCTTTGTATACATTCGACTATACGGGCCAAGCCCGGTATTTACGGGAAATCGCGGGTTTTCGTTTTCCGGCGATTAAACCTCTTTCATTAAGCGTCTCATCAAAAATGAAAACATTTTTGAAAACTACAAGTCTCATGCGTTTTAGTGGTGAAAAAAAAATTTAAAAAATCGTTCGGGAAATTAGTTTACTCCCTGGGTACTTTCTTTGTATACATTCGACTATACGGGCCAAGCCCCGGATTTACGGGAAAACGCGGGATTTCGTTTGCCGGCGATTAAACCTCTTTCATTAATCGTCTCATCAAAAATGAAAATATTTTTGAAAACTACAAGTCTCATGCGTTTTAGTGGTGAAAAAATAATTTAAAAAATCGTTCGGGAAATGAGTTTACTCCCTGGGTACTTTCTTTGTATACTTTTGACTATACGGGCCGAGTCCGGGATTTACGGGAAATCGCGGATTTTCGTTTGCCGGCGATTAAACTTCTTTTATTCAGCGTCCCATCAAATATGAAAGTATTTTTGAAAACTACAAGTCTCATGCGTTTAGTGGTAAAAAAATAATATAAAAAATCGTTCGGGAAATGAGTTTACTCCCTGGGTACTTTCTTTGTATACTTTTGACTATACGGGCCAAGCCCGGGATTTACGGGAAATCGCGGGTTTTTGTTTGCCGGCGATTAAACTTCTTTTATTCAGCGTCTCATCAAAAATGAAAACATTTTTGAAAACTACAAGTCTCATGAGTTTTAGTGGTGAAAAAATAATTTAAAAAATCGTTCGGGAAATGAGTTTACTCCCTGGGTACTTTCTTTGTATACTTTTGACTATACGGGCCAAGCCGGGATTTACGGGAAATCGCGGGTTTTCGTTTGCCGGCGATTAAACTTCTTTTATTCAGCGTCTCATCAAAAATGAAAACATTTTTAAAAACTACAAGTCTCATGGGCTTTAGTGGTGAAAAAATAATTTAAAAAATCGTTCTGGAAATGAGTTTACTCACAGGGTACTTTCTTTGTATACATTCGACTATACGGGCCAAGCGCGGGATTTACGGGAAATCTCGGGTTTTGTTTTCCCGCGATTAAACCTCTTTCATTAAGCGTCTCATCAAAAATGAAAACATTTTTGAAAACTACAAGTCTCATGCGTTTTAGTGGTGAAAAAAAAATTTAAAAAATCGTTCGGGAAATGAGTTTACTCCCTGGGTACTTTCTTTGTATACATTCGACTATACGGGCCAAGCCCCGGATTTACGGGAAAACGCGAGATTTCGTTTGCGGGCGATTAAACCTCTTTCATTAAGCGTCTCATCAAAAATGAAAACATTTTTGAAAACTACAAGTCTCATGCGTTTTAGTGCTGAAAAAATAATTTAAAAAATCGTTCGGGAAATGAGTTTACTCACAGGGTACTTTCTTTGTATACATTCGACTATACGGGCCAAGCCCGGTATTTACGGGAAATCGCGGGTTTTCGTTTTCCGGCGATTAAACCTCTTTCATTAAGCGTCTCATCAAAAATGAAAACATTTTTGAAAACTACAAGTCTCATGCGTTTTAGTGGTGAAAAAAAAATTTAAAAAATCGTTCGGGAAATTAGTTTACTCCCTGGGTACTTTCTTTGTATACATTCGACTATACGGGCCAAGCCCCGGATTTACGGGAAAACGCGGGATTTCGTTTGCCGGCGATTAAACCTCTTTCATTAATCGTCTCATCAAAAATGAAAATATTTTTGAAAACTACAAGTCTCATGCGTTTTAGTGGTGAAAAAATAATTTAAAAAATCGTTCGGGAAATGAGTTTACTCCCTGGGTACTTTCTTTGTATACTTTTGACTATACGGGCCGAGTCCGGGATTTACGGGAAATCGCGGATTTTCGTTTGCCGGCGATTAAACTTCTTTTATTCAGCGTCCCATCAAATATGAAAGTATTTTTGAAAACTACAAGTCTCATGCGTTTAGTGGTAAAAAAATAATATAAAAAATCGTTCGGGAAATGAGTTTACTCCCTGGGTACTTTCTTTGTATACTTTTGACTATACGGGCCAAGCCCGGGATTTACGGGAAATCGCGGGTTTTTGTTTGCCGGCGATTAAACTTCTTTTATTCAGCGTCTCATCAAAAATGAAAACATTTTTGAAAACTACAAGTCTCATGAGTTTTAGTGGTGAAAAAATAATTTAAAAAATCGTTCGGGAAATGAGTTTACTCCCTGGGTACTTTCTTTGCATACTTTTGACTATACGGGCCAAGCCGGGATTTACGGGAAATCGCGGGTTTTCGTTTGCCGGCGATTAAACTTCTTTTATTCAGCGTCTCATCAAAAATGAAAACATTTTTAAAAACTACAAGTCTCATGGGCTTTAGTGGTGAAAAAATAATTTAAGAAATCGTTCTGGAAATGAGTTTACTCACAGGGTACTTTCTTTGTATACATTCGACTATACGGGCCAAGCGCGGGATTTACGGGAAATCGCGGGTTTTCGTTTTCCGGCGATTAAACCTCTTTCATTATGCGTCTCATCAAAAATGAAAACATTTTTGAAAACTACAAGTCTCATGCGTTTTAGTGGTGAAAAAAAATTTTAAAAAATCGTTCCGGAAATGAGTTTACTCCCTGGGTACTTTCTTTGTATACATTCGACTATACGGGCCAAGCCCCGGATTTACGGGAAAACGCGGGATTTCGTTTGCCGGCGATTAAACCTCTTTCATTAAGCGTCTCATCAAAAATGAAAACATTTTTGAAAACTACAAGTGTCATGCGTTTTAGTGGTGAAAAAATAATTTAAAAAATCGTTCGGGAAATGAGTTTACTCACAGGGTACTTTCTTTGTATACATTCGACTATACGGGCCAAGCCCCAGATTTACGGGAAAACGCGGGATTTCGTTTGCCGGCGATTAAACCTCTTTCATTAAGCGTCTCATCAAAAATGAAAACATTTTTGAAAACTACAAGTCTCATGGGCTTTAGTGGTGAAAAAATAATTTAAAAAATCGTTCTGGAACTGAGTTTACTCACAGGGTTTTTTCTTTGTATACATTCGACTATACGGGCCAAGCGCGGGATTTACGGGAAATCGCGGGTTTTCGTTTTCCGGCGATTAAACCTCTTTCATTAAGCGTCTCATCAAAAATGAAAACATTTTTGAAAACTACAAGTCTCATGCGTTTTAGTGGTGAAAAAAAAATTTAAAAAATCGTTCGGGAAATGAGTTTACTCCCTGGGTACTTTCTTTGTAAACATTCGACTATACGGGCCAAGCCCCGGATTTACGGGAAAACGCGGGAATTCGTTTGCCGGCGATTAAACCTCTTTCATTATGCGTCTCATCAAAAATGAAAACATTTTTGAAAACTACAAGCCTCATGCGTTTTAGTAGTAAAAAAAAAATTTAAAAAATCGTTCGGGAAATTAGTTTACTCCCTGGGTACTTTCTTTGTGTACATTCGACTATACGGGCCAAGCCCCGGATTTACGGGAAAACGCGGGATTTCGTTTGCCGGCGATTAAACCTCTTTCATTAAGCGTCTCATCAAAAATGAAAACATTTTTGAAAACTACAAGTCTCATGCGTTTTAGTGGTGAAAGAATAATTTAAAAAATCGTTCGGGAAATGAGTTTACTCCCTGGGTACTTTCTTTGTATACTTTTGACTATACGGGCCGAGTCCGGGATTTACGGGAAATCGCGGATTTTCGTTTGCCGGCGATTAAACTTCTTTTATTCAGAGTCCCATCAAATATGAAAGTATTTTTGAAAACTAGAAGTCTCATGCGTTTAGTGGTAAAAAAATAATATAAAAACTCTTTCGGGAAATGAGTTTACTCCCTGGGTACTTTCTTTGTATACTTTTGACTATACGGGCGAAGCCCGGGATTTACGGGAAATCGCGGGTTTTCGTTTGCCGGCAATTAAACTTCTTTTATTCAGCGTCTCATCAAAAATGAAAATATTTTTAAAAACTACAAGTCTTATGCGTTTTAGTGGTGAAAAATAATTTAAAAAATCGTTCTGGAAATGAGTTTACTCACAGGGTACTTTCTTTGTATACATTCGACTATACGGGCCAAGCCCGGGATTTACGGGAAATCGCGGGTTTTCGTTCGCCGGCGATTAAACTGCTTTTATTCAGCGCCTCATCAAAAATGAAAACATTCTTGAAAACTACAAGTCTCATGCGTTTTAGTGGTGAAATAATAATTTAAAAAATCGTTCGGGAAATGAGTTTACTCCCTGGGTACTTTCTTTGTATCCTTTTGACTATACGGGCCAAGCCGGGATTTACGGGAAATCGCGGTTTTACGTTTGCCGGCGATTAAACTTCTTTTATTCAACGTCTCATCAAAAATGAAAACATTTTTAAAAACTACAAGTCTCATGGGCTTTAGTGGTGAAAAAATAATTTAAAAAATCGTTCTGGAAATGAGTTTACTCACAGGGTACTTTCTTTGTATACATTCGCCTATACGTGCCAAGCCCGGGATTTACGGGAAATCGCGGGTTTTCGTTTGCCGGCGATTAAACTTCTTTTATTCAGCGTCTCATCAAAAATGAAAACATTTTTGAAAACTACAAGTCTCATGCGTTTTAGTGGTGAAAAAATAATTTAAAAAATCGTTCGGGAAATGAGTTTACTTCCTGGGTACTTTCTTTGTATACTTTTGACTATACGGGCCAAGCCGGGATTTACGGAAAATCGCGGGTTTTCGTTTGCCGGCGATTAAACTTCTTTTATTCAGCGTCTCATCAAAAATGAAAACATTTTTAAAAACTACAAGTCTTATGCGTTTTAGTGGTGAAAAAATAATTTAAAAAATCGTTTTGGAAATGAGTTTACTCACAGGGTACTTTCTTTGTATACATTCGACTATACGTGCCAAGCCCTGGATTTACGGGAAATCGCGGGTTTTGGTTTGCCGGCGATTAAACTTCTTTTATTCAGCGTCTCATCACAAATGAAAACATTTTTGAAAACTACAAGTCTCATGCGTTTTAGTGGTGAAAAAATAATTCAAAAAATCGTTCGGGAAATGAGTTTACTCCCTGGGTACTTTCTTTGTATACTTTTGACTATGCGGGCCGAGTCCGGGGTTTACGGGAAATGGCGGGTTTTCGTTTGCCGGCGATTAAACCACTTTCATTAAGCGTCTCATCAAAAATGAAAACATTTCTGAAAACTACAAGTCTCATGCATTTTAGTGGTGAAAAAATAATTTAAAAATTCGTTCGGGAAATGAGTTTACTCACTGGGTACTTTCCTTGTATACTTTTGACTATACGGGCCAAGTCCGGGATTTACGGGAAATCGCGGGTTTTCGTTTGCCGGCGATTAAACTTCTCTTATTCTGCGTCTCATCAAAAATGAAAACATTTTTAAAAACTACAAGTCTCATTGGCTTTAGTGGTGAAATAATAATTTAAATAATCGTTTGGGAAATGAGTTTACTCCCTGGGTACTTTCTTTGTATACATTCGACTATACGGGCCAAGCCCGGGATTTACGGGAAATCGCGGGTTTTCGTTTGCCGGCGATTAAACTTCTTTTATTCAGCGTCTCATCAAAAATGAAAACATTTTTAAAAACTACAAGTCTCATGGGCTTTAGTGGTGAAAAAATAATTTAAGAAATCGTTCTGGAAATGAGTTTACTCACAGGGTACTTTCTTTGTATACATTCGACTATACGGGCCAAGCGCGGGATTTACGGGAAATCGCGGGTTTTCGTTTTCCGGCGATTAAACCTCTTTCATTATGCGTCTCATCAAAAATGAAAACATTTTTGAAAACTACAAGTCTCATGCGTTTTAGTGGTGAAAAAAAATTTTAAAAAATCGTTCCGGAAATGAGTTTACTCCCTGGGTACTTTCTTTGTATACATTCGACTATACGGGCCAAGCCCCGGATTTACGGGAAAACGCGGGATTTCGTTTGCCGGCGATTAAACCTCTTTCATTAAGCGTCTCATCAAAAATGAAAACATTTTTGAAAACTACAAGTGTCATGCGTTTTAGTGGTGAAAAAATAATTTAAAAAATCGTTCGGGAAATGAGTTTACTCACAGGGTACTTTCTTTGTATACATTCGACTATACGGGCCAAGCCCCAGATTTACGGGAAAACGCGGGATTTCGTTTGCCGGCGATTAAACCTCTTTCATTAAGCGTCTCATCAAAAATGAAAACATTTTTGAAAACTACAAGTCTCATGGGCTTTAGTGGTGAAAAAATAATTTAAAAAATCGTTCTGGAACTGAGTTTACTCACAGGGTTTTTTCTTTGTATACATTCGACTATACGGGCCAAGCGCGGGATTTACGGGAAATCGCGGGTTTTCGTTTTCCGGCGATTAAACCTCTTTCATTAAGCGTCTCATTAAAAATGAAAACATTTTTGAAAACTACAAGTCTCATGCGTTTTAGTGGTGAAAAAAAAATTTAAAAAATCGTTCGGGAAATGAGTTTACTCCCTGGGTACTTTCTTTGTAAACATTCGACTATACGGGCCAAGCCCCGGATTTACGGGAAAACGCGGGAATTCGTTTGCCGGCGATTAAACCTCTTTCATTATGCGTCTCATCAAAAATGAAAACATTTTTGAAAACTACAAGCCTCATGCGTTTTAGTAGTGAAAAAAAAATTTAAAAAATCGTTCGGGAAATTAGTTTATTCCCTGGGTACTTTCTTTGTGTACATTCGACTATACGGGCCAAGCCCCGGATTTACGGGAAAACGCGGGATTTCGTTTGCCGGCGATTAAACCTCTTTCATTAAGCGTCTCATCAAAAATGAAAACATTTTTGAAAACTACAAGTCTCATGCGTTTTAGTGGTGAAAGAATAATTTAAAAAATCGTTCGGGAAATGAGTTTACTCCCTGGGTACTTTCTTTGTATACTTTTGACTATACGGGCCGAGTCCGGGATTTACGGGAAATCGCGGATTTTCGTTTGCCGGCGATTAAACTTCTTTTATTCAGAGTCCCATCAAATATGAAAGTATTTTTGAAAACTAGAAGTCTCATGCGTTTAGTGGTAAAAAAATAATATAAAAACTCTTTCGGGAAATGAGTTTACTCCCTGGGTACTTTCTTTGTATACTTTTGACTATACGGGCGAAGCCCGGGATTTACGGGAAATCGCGGGTTTTCGTTTGCCGGCAATTAAACTTCTTTTATTCAGCGTCTCATCAAAAATGAAAACATTTTTAAAAACTACAAGTCTCATGGGCTTTAGTGGTGAAAAAATAATTTAAGAAATCGTTCTGGAAATGAGTTTACTCACAGGGTACTTTCTTTGTATACATTCGACTATACGGGCCAAGCGCGGGATTTACGGGAAATCGCGGGTTTTCGTTTTCCGGCGATTAAACCTCTTTCATTATGCGTCTCATCAAAAATGAAAACATTTTTGAAAACTACAAGTCTCATGCGTTTTAGTGGTGAAAAAAAATTTTAAAAAATCGTTCCGGAAATGAGTTTACTCCCTGGGTACTTTCTTTGTATACATTCGACTATACGGGCCAAGCCCCGGATTTACGGGAAAACGCGGGATTTCGTTTGCCGGCGATTAAACCTCTTTCATTAAGCGTCTCATCAAAAATGAAAACATTTTTGAAAACTACAAGTGTCATGCGTTTTAGTGGTGAAAAAATAATTTAAAAAATCGTTCGGGAAATGAGTTTACTCACAGGGTACTTTCTTTGTATACATTCGACTATACGGGCCAAGCCCCAGATTTACGGGAAAACGCGGGATTTCGTTTGCCGGCGATTAAACCTCTTTCATTAAGCGTCTCATCAAAAATGAAAACATTTTTGAAAACTACAAGTCTCATGGGCTTTAGTGGTGAAAAAATAATTTAAAAAATCGTTCTGGAACTGAGTTTACTCACAGGGTTTTTTCTTTGTATACATTCGACTATACGGGCCAAGCGCGGGATTTACGGGAAATCGCGGGTTTTCGTTTTCCGGCGATTAAACCTCTTTCATTAAGCGTCTCATTAAAAATGAAAACATTTTTGAAAACTACAAGTCTCATGCGTTTTAGTGGTGAAAAAAAAATTTAAAAAATCGTTCGGGAAATGAGTTTACTCCCTGGGTACTTTCTTTGTAAACATTCGACTATACGGGCCAAGCCCCGGATTTACGGGAAAACGCGGGAATTCGTTTGCCGGCGATTAAACCTCTTTCATTATGCGTCTCATCAAAAATGAAAACATTTTTGAAAACTACAAGCCTCATGCGTTTTAGTAGTGAAAAAAAAATTTAAAAAATCGTTCGGGAAATTAGTTTATTCCCTGGGTACTTTCTTTGTGTACATTCGACTATACGGGCCAAGCCCCGGATTTACGGGAAAACGCGGGATTTCGTTTGCCGGCGATTAAACCTCTTTCATTAAGCGTCTCATCAAAAATGAAAACATTTTTGAAAACTACAAGTCTCATGCGTTTTAGTGGTGAAAGAATAATTTAAAAAATCGTTCGGGAAATGAGTTTACTCCCTGGGTACTTTCTTTGTATACTTTTGACTATACGGGCCGAGTCCGGGATTTACGGGAAATCGCGGATTTTCGTTTGCCGGCGATTAAACTTCTTTTATTCAGAGTCCCATCAAATATGAAAGTATTTTTGAAAACTAGAAGTCTCATGCGTTTAGTGGTAAAAAAATAATATAAAAACTCTTTCGGGAAATGAGTTTACTCCCTGGGTACTTTCTTTGTATACTTTTGACTATACGGGCGAAGCCCGGGATTTACGGGAAATCGCGGGTTTTCGTTTGCCGGCAATTAAACTTCTTTTATTCAGCGTCTCATCAAAAATGAAAATATTTTTAAAAACTACAAGTCTTATGCGTTTTAGTGGTGAAAAATAATTTAAAAAATCGTTCTGGAAATGAGTTTACTCACAGGGTACTTTCTTTGTATACATTCGACTATACGGGCCGAGTCCGGGATTTAGGGAAATCGCAGGTTTTCGTTTGCCGGCGATTAAACTGCTTTTATTTAGCGTCTCATCAAAAATGAAAACATTTTTGAAAACTACAAGTCTTATGCGTTTTAGTGGTGAAAAAATAATTTAAAAAATCGCTTTGGAAATGAGTTTACTCACAGGGTACTTTCTTTGTATACATTCGACTATACGTGCCAAGCCCGGGATTTACGGGAAATCGCGGGTTTTCGTTCGCCGGCGATTAAACTGCTTTTATTCAGCGTCTCATCAAAAATGAAAACATTCTTGAAAACTACAAGTCTCATGCGTTTTAGTGGTGAAATAATAATTTAAAAAATCGTTCGGGAAATGAGTTTACTCCCTGGGTACTTTCTTTGTATACTTTTGACTATACGGGCCAAGCCGGGATTTACGGGAAATCGCGGTTTTACGTTTGCCGGCGATTAAACTTCTTTTATTCAACGTCTCATCAAAAATGAAAACATTTTTAAAAACTACAAGTCTCATGGGCTTTAGTGGTGAAAAAATAATTTAAAAAATCGTTCTGGAAATGAGTTTACTCACAGGGTACTTTCTTTGTATACATTCGCCTATACGTGCCAAGCCCGGGATTTACGGGAAATCGCGGGTTTTCGTTTGCCGGCGATTAAACTTCTTTTATTCAGCGTCTCATCAAAAATGAAAACATTTTTGAAAACTACAAGTCTCATGCGTTTTAGTGGTGAAAAAATAATTTAAAAAATCGTTCGGGAAATGAGTTTACTTCCTGGGTACTTTCTTTGTATACTTTTGACTATACGGGCCAAGCCGGGATTTACGGAAAATCGCGGGTTTTCGTTTGCCGGCGATTAAACTTCTTTTATTCAGCGTCTCATCAAAAATGAAAACATTTTTAAAAACTACAAGTCTTATGCGTTTTAGTGGTGAAAAAATAATTTAAAAAATCGTTTTGGAAATGAGTTTACTCACAGGGTACTTTCTTTGTATACATTCGACTATACGTGCCAAGCCCTGGATTTACGGGAAATCGCGGGTTTTGGTTTGCCGGCGATTAAACTTCTTTTATTCAGCGTCTCATCACAAATGAAAACATTTTTGAAAACTACAAGTCTCATGCGTTTTAGTGGTGAAAAAATAATTCAAAAAATCGTTCGGGAAATGAGTTTACTCCCTGGGTACTTTCTTTGTATACTTTTGACTATGCGGGCCGAGTCCGGGGTTTACGGGAAATGGCGGGTTTTCGTTTGCCGGCGATTAAACCACTTTCATTAAGCGTCTCATCAAAAATGAAAACATTTCTGAAAACTACAAGTCTCATGCATTTTAGTGGTGAAAAAATAATTTAAAAATTCGTTCGGGAAATGAGTTTACTCACTGGGTACTTTCCTTGTATACTTTTGACTATACGGGCCAAGTCCGGGATTTACGGGAAATCGCGGGTTTTCGTTTGCCGGCGATTAAACTTCTTTTATTCAGCGTCTCATCAAAAATGAAAATATTTTTAAAAACTACAAGTCTTATGCGTTTTAGTGGTGAAAAATAATTTAAAAAATCGTTCTGGAAATGAGTTTACTCACAGGGTACTTTCTTTGTATACATTCGACTATACGGGCCGAGTCCGGGATTTAGGGAAATCGCAGGTTTTCGTTTGCCGGCGATTAAACTGCTTTTATTTAGCGTCTCATCAAAAATGAAAACATTTTTGAAAACTACAAGTCTTATGCGTTTTAGTGGTGAAAAAATAATTTAAAAAATCGCTTTGGAAATGAGTTTACTCACAGGGTACTTTCTTTGTATACATTCGACTATACGTGCCAAGCCCGGGATTTACGGGAAATCGCGGGTTTTCGTTCGCCGGCGATTAAACTGCTTTTATTCAGCGTCTCATCAAAAATGAAAACATTCTTGAAAACTACAAGTCTCATGCGTTTTAGTGGTGAAAAAATAATTTAAAAAATCGTTCGGGAAATGAGTTTACTTCCTGGGTACTTTCTTTGTATACTTTTGACTATACGGGCCAAGCCGGGATTTACGGAAAATCGCGGGTTTTCGTTTGCCGGCGATTAAACTTCTTTTATTCAGCGTCTCATCAAAAATGAAAACATTTTTGAAAACTACAAGTCTCATGCGTTTTAGTGGTGAAAAAATAATTCAAAAAATCGTTCGGGAAATGAGTTTACTCCCTGGGTACTTTCTTTGTATACTTTTGACTATGCGGGCCGAGTCCGGGGTTTACGGGAAATGGCGGGTTTTCGTTTGCCGGCGATTAAACCACTTTCATTAAGCGTCTCATCAAAAATGAAAACATTTCTGAAAACTACAAGTCTCATGCATTATAGTGGTGAAAAAATAATTTAAAAATTCGTTCGGGAAATGAGTTTACTCACTGGGTACTTTCCTTGTATACTTTTGACTATACGGGCCAAGTCCGGGATTTACGGGAAATCGCGGGTTTTCGTTTGCCGGCGATTAAACTTCTTTTATTCAGCGTCTCATCAAAAATGAAAATATTTTTAAAAACTACAAGTCTTATGCGTTTTAGTGGTGAAAAATAATTTAAAAAATCGTTCTGGAAATGAGTTTACTCACAGGGTACTTTCTTTGTATACATTCGACTATACGGGCCGAGTCCGGGATTTAGGGAAATCGCAGGTTTTCGTTTGCCGGCGATTAAACTGCTTTTATTTAGCGTCTCATCAAAAATGAAAACATTTTTGAAAACTACAAGTCTTATGCGTTTTAGTGGTGAAAAAATAATTTAAAAAATCGCTTTGGAAATGAGTTTACTCACAGGGTACTTTCTTTGTATACATTCGACTATACGTGCCAAGCCCGGGATTTACGGGAAATCGCGGGTTTTCGTTCGCCGGCGATTAAACTGCTTTTATTCAGCGTCTCATCAAAAATGAAAACATTCTTGAAAACTACAAGTCTCATGCGTTTTAGTGGTGAAATAATAATTTAAAAAATCGTTCGGGAAATGAGTTTACTCCCTGGGTACTTTCTTTGTATACTTTTGACTATACGGGCCAAGCCGGGATTTACGGGAAATCGCGGTTTTACGTTTGCCGGCGATTAAACTTCTTTTATTCAACGTCTCATCAAAAATGAAAACATTTTTAAAAACTACAAGTCTCATGCGTTTTAGTGGTGAAAAAATAATTTAAAAAATCGTTCAGGAAATGAGTTTACTCCCTGGGTACTTTCTTTGTGTACTTTCGACTATACGGGCCAAGCCGG
The DNA here is from genome assembly GCF_029227915.1 of Hydractinia symbiolongicarpus. Lineage (NCBI taxonomy): Eukaryota > Metazoa > Cnidaria > Hydrozoa > Anthoathecata > Hydractiniidae > Hydractinia > Hydractinia symbiolongicarpus. The sequence goes on along the minus strand of NC_079888.1, from coordinate 24,737,289 downwards.
GATTTACGGGAAATCGCGGGTTTTCGTTTGCCGGCGATTAAACCACTTTCATTAAGCGTCTCATCAAAAATGAAAACATTTCTGAAAACTACAAGTCTCATGCATTTTAGTGGTGAAAAAATAATTTAAAAATTCGTTCGGGAAATGAGTTTACTCACTGGGTACTTTCCTTGTATACTTTTGACTATACGGGCCGAGTCCGGGATTTACGGGAAATCGCGGGTTTTCGTTTGCCGGCGATTAAACTTCTCTTATTCTGCGTCTCATCAAAAATGAAAACATTTTTAAAAACTACAAGTCTCATGGGCTTTAGTGGTGAAATAATAATTAAAATAATCGTTTGGGAAATGAGTTTACTCCCTGGGTACTTTCTTTGTATACTTTTGACTATACGGGCCGAGTCCGGGATTTACGGGAAATCGCAGGTTTTCGTTTGCCGGCGATTAAACTTCTTTTATTCAGCGTCTCATCAAAAATGAAAACATTTTTGAAAACTACAAGTCTCATGCGTTTTAGTGGTGAAAAAATAATTTAAAAATCGTTCGGGAAATGAGTTTACACCCTGGGTACTTTCTTTGTATACTTTTGACTATACGGGCCGAGTCCGGGATTTACGGAAAATCGCAGGTTTTCGTTTGCCGGCTATTAAACTTCTTTTATTCAGCGTCTCATCAAAAATGAAAACATTTTTAAAAACTACAAGTCTCATGCGTTTTAGTGGTGAAAAAATAATTTAAAAAATCGTTTTGGAAATGAGTTTACTCACAGGGTACTTTCTTTGTATACATTCGACTATACGTGCCAAGCCCTGGATTTACGGGAAATCGCGGGTTTTCGTTTGCCGGCAATTAAACTGCTTTTATTCAGCGTCTCATCAAAAATGAAAACATTCTTAAAAACTACAAGTCTTATGCGTTTTAGTGGTGAAATAATAATTTAAAAAATCGTTCGGGAAATGAGTTTACTCCCTGGGTACTTTCTTTGTATACTTTTGACAATACGGGCCAAGCCGGGATTTACAGGAAATCGCGGTTTTTCGTTTGCCGGCGATTAAAGTGCTTTTATTTAGCGTCTCATCAAAAATGAAAACATTCTTGAAAACTACAAGTCTCATGCGTTTTAGTGGTGAAATAATAATTTAAAAAATCGTTTGGGAAATGAGTTTACTCAGTGGGTACTTTCTTTGTATACTTTTGACTATACGGGCCAAGTCCAGGAATTACGGGAAATCGCAGGTTTTCGTTTGCCGGCGATTAAACTTCTTTTATTCAGCGTCTCTTCAAAAATGAAAACATTTATAAAAACTACAAGTCGCATGCGTTTTAGTGGTGAAAAAGTAATTTAAAAAATCGTTCGGGAAATGAGTTTACTCTCTGGGTACTTTCTTTGTATACTTTTGACTATACGGGCCAAGCCGGAATTTACGGGAAATCGCGGGTTTTCGTTTGCCGGCGATTAAACTTCTTTTATTCAGCGTCTCATCAAAAATGAAAACATTTTTAAAAACTACAAGTCTCATGGGCTTTAGTGGTGAAAAAATAATTTAAAAAATCGTTCTGGAAATGAGTTTACTCACAGGGTACTTTCTTTGTATACATTCGACTATACGGGCCAAGCGCGGGATTTACGGGAAATCTCCGGTTTTGTTTTCCCGCGATTAAACCTCTTTCATTAAGCGTCTCATCAAAAATGAAAACATTTTGGAAAACTACAAGTCTCATGCGTTTTAGTGGTGAAAAAAAAATTTAAAAAATCGTTCGGGAAATGAGTTTACTCCCTGGGTACTTTCTTTGTATACATTCGACTATACGGGCCAAGCCCCGGATTTACGGGAAAACGCGAGATTTCGTTTGCGGGCGATTAAACCTCTTTCATTAAGCGTCTCATCAAAAATGAAAACATTTTTGAAAACTACAAGTCTCATGCGTTTTAGTGCTGAAAAAATAATTTAAAAAATCGTTCGGGAAATGAGTTTACTCACAGGGTACTTTCTTTGTATACATTCGACTATACGGGCCAAGCCCGGTATTTACGGGAAATCGCGGGTTTTCGTTTTCCGGCGATTAAACCTCTTTCATTAAGCGTCTCATCAAAAATGAAAACATTTTTGAAAACTACAAGTCTCATGCGTTTTAGTGGTGAAAAAAAAATTTAAAAAATCGTTCGGGAAATTAGTTTACTCCCTGGGTACTTTCTTTGTATACATTCGACTATACGGGCCAAGCCCCGGATTTACGGGAAAACGCGGGATTTCGTTTGCCGGCGATTAAACCTCTTTCATTAATCGTCTCATCAAAAATGAAAATATTTTTGAAAACTACAAGTCTCATGCGTTTTAGTGGTGAAAAAATAATTTAAAAAATCGTTCGGGAAATGAGTTTACTCCCTGGGTACTTTCTTTGTATACTTTTGACTATACGGGCCGAGTCCGGGATTTACGGGAAATCGCGGATTTTCGTTTGCCGGCGATTAAACTTCTTTTATTCAGCGTCCCATCAAATATGAAAGTATTTTTGAAAACTACAAGTCTCATGCGTTTAGTGGTAAAAAAATAATATAAAAAATCGTTCGGGAAATGAGTTTACTCCCTGGGTACTTTCTTTGTATACTTTTGACTATACGGGCCAAGCCCGGGATTTACGGGAAATCGCGGGTTTTTGTTTGCCGGCGATTAAACTTCTTTTATTCAGCGTCTCATCAAAAATGAAAACATTTTTGAAAACTACAAGTCTCATGAGTTTTAGTGGTGAAAAAAAAATTTAAAAAATCGTTCGGGAAATGAGTTTACTCCCTGGGTACTTTCTTTGTATACTTTTGACTATACGGGCCAAGCCGGGATTTACGGGAAATCGCGGGTTTTCGTTTGCCGGCGATTAAACTTCTTTTATTCAGCGTCTCATCAAAAATGAAAACATTTTTAAAAACTACAAGTCTCATGGGCTTTAGTGGTGAAAAAATAATTTAAGAAATCGTTCTGGAAATGAGTTTACTCACAGGGTACTTTCTTTGTATACATTCGACTATACGGGCCAAGCGCGGGATTTACGGGAAATCGCGGGTTTTCGTTTTCCGGCGATTAAACCTCTTTCATTATGCGTCTCATCAAAAATGAAAACATTTTTGAAAACTACAAGTCTCATGCGTTTTAGTGGTGAAAAAAAATTTTAAAAAATCGTTCCGGAAATGAGTTTACTCCCTGGGTACTTTCTTTGTATACATTCGACTATACGGGCCAAGCCCCGGATTTACGGGAAAACGCGGGATTTCGTTTGCCGGCGATTAAACCTCTTTCATTAAGCGTCTCATCAAAAATGAAAACATTTTTGAAAACTACAAGTGTCATGCGTTTTAGTGGTGAAAAAATAATTTAAAAAATCGTTCGGGAAATGAGTTTACTCACAGGGTACTTTCTTTGTATACATTCGACTATACGGGCCAAGCCCCAGATTTACGGAAAAACGCGGGATTTCGTTTGCCGGCGATTAAACCTCTTTCATTAAGCGTCTCATCAAAAATGAAAACATTTTTGAAAACTACAAGTCTCATGGGCTTTAGTGGTGAAAAAATAATTTAAAAAATCGTTCTGGAACTGAGTTTACTCACAGGGTTTTTTCTTTGTATACATTCGACTATACGGGCCAAGCGCGGGATTTACGGGAAATCGCGGGTTTTCGTTTTCCGGCGATTAAACCTCTTTCATTAAGCGTCTCATCAAAAATGAAAACATTTTTGAAAACTACAAGTCTCATGCGTTTTAGTGGTGAAAAAAAAATTTAAAAAATCGTTCGGGAAATGAGTTTACTCCCTGGGTACTTTCTTTGTAAACATTCGACTATACGGGCCAAGCCCCGGATTTACGGGAAAACGCGGGAATTCGTTTGCCGGCGATTAAACCTCTTTCATTATGCGTCTCATCAAAAATGAAAACATTTTTGAAAACTACAAGCCTCATGCGTTTTAGTAGTGAAAAAAAAATTTAAAAAATCGTTCGGGAAATTAGTTTACTCCCTGGGTACTTTCTTTGTGTACATTCGACTATACGGGCCAAGCCCCGGATTTACGGGAAAACGCGGGATTTCGTTTGCCGGCGATTAAACCTCTTTCATTAAGCGTCTCATCAAAAATGAAAACATTTTTGAAAACTACAAGTCTCATGCGTTTTAGTGGTGAAAGAATAATTTAAAAAATCGTTCGGGAAATGAGTTTACTCCCTGGGTACTTTCTTTGTATACTTTTGACTATACGGGCCGAGTCCGGGATTTACGGGAAATCGCGGATTTTCGTTTGCCGGCGATTAAACTTCTTTTATTCAGAGTCCCATCAAATATGAAAGTATTTTTGAAAACTAGAAGTCTCATGCGTTTAGTGGTAAAAAACTAATATAAAAACTCTTTCGGGAAATGAGTTTACTCCCTGGGTACTTTCTTTGCATACTTTTGACTATACGGGCGAAGCCCGGGATTTACGGGAAATCGCGGGTTTTCGTTTGCCGGCAATTAAACTTCTTTTATTCAGCGTCTCATCAAAAATGAAAATATTTTTAAAAACTACAAGTCTTATGCGTTTTAGTGGTGAAAAATAATTTAAAAAATCGTTCTGGAAATGAGTTTACTCACAGGGTACTTTCTTTGTATACATTCGACTATACGGGCCGAGTCCGGGATTTAGGGAAATCGCAGGTTTTCGTTTGCCGGCGATTAAACTGCTTTTATTTAGCGTCTCATCAAAAATGAAAACATTTTTGAAAACTACAAGTCTTATGCGTTTTAGTGGTGAAAAAATAATTTAAAAAATCGCTTTGGAAATGAGTTTACTCACAGGGTACTTTCTTTGTATACATTCGACTACACGTGCCAAGCCCGGGATTTACGGGAAATCGCGGGTTTTCGTTCGCCGGCGATTAAACTGCTTTTATTCAGCGTCTCATCAAAAATGAAAACATTCTTGAAAACTACAAGTCTCATGCGTTTTAGTGGTGAAATAATAATTTAAAAAATCGTTCGGGAAATGAGTTTACTCCCTGGGTACTTTCTTTGTATACTTTTGACTATACGGGCCAAGCCGGGATTTACGGGAAATCGCGGTTTTACGTTTGCCGGCGATTAAACTTCTTTTATTCAACGTCTCATCAAAAATGAAAACATTTTTAAAAACTACAAGTCTCATGGGCTTTAGTGGTGAAAAAATAATTTAAAAAATCGTTCTGGAAATGAGTTTACTCACAGGGTACTTTCTTTGTATACATTCGCCTATACGTGCCAAGCCCGGGATTTACGGGAAATCGCGGGTTTTCGTTTGCCGGCGATTAAACTTCTTTTATTCAGCGTCTCATCAAAAATGAAAACATTTTTGAAAACTACAAGTCTCATGCGTTTTAGTGGTGAAAAAATAATTTAAAAAATCGTTCGGGAAATGAGTTTACTTCCTGGGTACTTTCTTTGTATACTTTTGACTATACGGGCCAAGCCGGGATTTACGGAAAATCGCGGGTTTTTGTTTGCCGGCGATTAAACTTCTTTTATTCAGCGTCTCATCAAAAATGAAAACATTTTTAAAAACTACAAGTCTTATGCGTTTTAGTGGTGAAAAAATAATTTAAAAAATCGTTTTGGAAATGAGTTTACTCACAGGGTACTTTCTTTGTATACATTCGACTATACGTGCCAAGCCCTGGATTTACGGGAAATCGCGGGTTTTGGTTTGCCGGCGATTAAACTTCTTTTATTCAGCGTCTCATCACAAATGAAAACATTTTTGAAAACTACAAGTCTCATGCGTTTTAGTGGTGAAAAAATAATTCAAAAAATCGTTCGGGAAATGAGTTTACTCCCTGGGTACTTTCTTTGTATACTTTTGACTATGCGGGCCGAGTCCGGGGTTTACGGGAAATGGCGGGTTTTCGTTTGCCGGCGATTAAACCACTTTCATTAAGCGTCTCATCAAAAATGAAAACATTTCTGAAAACTACAAGTCTCATGCATTTTAGTGGTGAAAAAATAATTTAAAAATTCGTTCGGGAAATGAGTTTACTCACTGGGTACTTTCCTTGTATACTTTTGACTATACGGGCCAAGTCCGGGATTTACGGGAAATCGCGGGTTTTCGTTTGCCGGCGATTAAACTTCTCTTATTCTGCGTCTCATCAAAAATGAAAACATTTTTAAAAACTACAAGTCTCATGGGCTTTAGTGGTGAAATAATAATTTAAATAATCGTTTGGGAAATGAGTTTACTCCCTGGGTACTTTCTTTGTATACATTCGACTATACGGGCCAAGCCCGGGATTTACGGGAAATCGCGGGTTTTCGTTTGCCGGCGATTAAACTTCTTTTATTCAGCGTCTCATCAAAAATGAAAACATTTTTAAAAACTACAAGTCTCATGGGCTTTAGTGGTGAAAAAATAATTTAAGAAATCGTTCTGGAAATGAGTTTACTCACAGGGTACTTTCTTTGTATACATTCGACTATACGGGCCAAGCGCGGGATTTACGGGAAATCGCGGGTTTTCGTTTTCCGGCGATTAAACCTCTTTCATTAAGCGTCTCATCAAAAATGAAAACATTTTTGAAAACTACAAGTGTCATGCGTTTTAGTGGTGAAAAAATAATTTAAAAAATCGTTCGGGAAATGAGTTTACTCACAGGGTACTTTCTTTGTATACATTCGACTATACGGGCCAAGCCCCAGATTTACGGGAAAACGCGGGATTTCGTTTGCCGGCGATTAAACCTCTTTCATTAAGCGTCTCATCAAAAATGAAAACATTTTTGAAAACTACAAGTCTCATGGGCTTTAGTGGTGAAAAAATAATTTAAAAAATCGTTCTGGAACTGAGTTTACTCACAGGGTTTTTTCTTTGTATACATTCGACTATACGGGCCAAGCGCGGGATTTACGGGAAATCGCGGGTTTTCGTTTTCCGGCGATTAAACCTCTTTCATTAGGCGTCTCATCAAAAATGAAAACATTTTTGAAAACTACAAGTCTCATGCGTTTTAGTGGTGAAAAAAAAATTTAAAAAATCGTTCGGGAAATGAGTTTACTCCCTGGGTACTTTCTTTGTAAACATTCGACTATACGGGCCAAGCCCCGGATTTACGGGAAAACGCGGGAATTCGTTTGCCGGCGATTAAACCTCTTTCATTATGCGTCTCATCAAAAATGAAAACATTTTTGAAAACTACAAGCCTCATGCGTTTTAGTAGTGAAAAAAAAATTTAAAAAATCGTTCGGGAAATTAGTTTACTCCCTGGGTACTTTCTTTGTGTACATTCGACTATACGGGCCAAGCCCCGGATTTACGGGAAAACGCGGGATTTCGTTTGCCGGCGATTAAACCTCTTTCATTAAGCGTCTCATCAAAAATGAAAACATTTTTGAAAACTACAAGTCTCATGCGTTTTAGTGGTGAAAGAATAATTTAAAAAATCGTTCGGGAAATGAGTTTACTCCCTGGGTACTTTCTTTGTATACTTTTGACTATACGGGCCGAGTCCGGGATTTACGGGAAATCGCGGATTTTCGTTTGCCGGCGATTAAACTTCTTTTATTCAGAGTCCCATCAAATATGAAAGTATTTTTGAAAACTAGAAGTCTCATGCGTTTAGTGGTAAAAAAATAATATAAAAACTCTTTCGGGAAATGAGTTTACTCCCTGGGTACTTTCTTTGTATACTTTTGACTATACGGGCGAAGCCCGGGATTTACGGGAAATCGCGGGTTTTCGTTTGCCGGCAATTAAACTTCTTTTATTCAGCGTCTCATCAAAAATGAAAATATTTTTAAAAACTACAAGTCTTATGCGTTTTAGTGGTGAAAAATAATTTAAAAAATCGTTCTGGAAATGAGTTTACTCACAGGGTACTTTCTTTGTATACATTCGACTATACGGGCCGAGTCCGGGATTTAGGGAAATCGCAGGTTTTCGTTTGCCGGCGATTAAACTGCTTTTATTTAGCGTCTCATCAAAAATGAAAACATTTTTGAAAACTACAAGTCTTATGCGTTTTAGTGGTGAAAAAATAATTTAAAAAATCGCTTTGGAAATGAGTTTACTCACAGGGTACTTTCTTTGTATACATTCGACTATACGTGCCAAGCCCGGGATTTACGGGAAATCGCGGGTTTTCGTTCGCCGGCGATTAAACTGCTTTTATTCAGCGTCTCATCAAAAATGAAAACATTCTTGAAAACTACAAGTCTCATGCGTTTTAGTGGTGAAATAATAATTTAAAAAATCGTTCGGGAAATGAGTTTACTCCCTGGGTACTTTCTTTGTATACTTTTGACTATACGGGCCAAGCCGGGATTTACGGGAAATCGCGGTTTTACGTTTGCCGGCGATTAAACTTCTTTTATTCAACGTCTCATCAAAAATGAAAACATTTTTAAAAACTACAAGTCTCATGGGCTTTAGTGGTGAAAAAATAATTTAAAAAATCGTTCTGGAAATGAGTTTACTCACAGGGTACTTTCTTTGTATACATTCGCCTATACGTGCCAAGCCCGGGATTTACGGGAAATCGCGGGTTTTCGTTTGCCGGCGATTAAACTTCTTTTATTCAGCGTCTCATCAAAAATGAAAACATTTTTGAAAACTACAAGTCTCATGCGTTTTAGTGGTGAAAAAATAATTTAAAAAATCGTTCGGGAAAGGAGTTTACTTCCTGGGTACTTTCTTTGTATACTTTTGACTATACGGGCCAAGCCGGGATTTACGGAAAATCGCAGGTTTTCGTTTGCCGGCGATTAAACTTCTTTTATTCAGCGTCTCATCAAAAATGAAAACATTTTTAAAAACTACAAGTCTTATGCGTTTTAGTGGTGAAAAAATAATTTAAAAAATCGTTTTGGAAATGAGTTTACTCACAGGGTACTTTCTTTGTATACATTCGACTATACGTGCCAAGCCCTGGATTTACGGGAAATCGCGGGTTTTGGTTTGCCGGCGATTAAACTTCTTTTATTCAGCGTCTCATCACAAATGAAAACATTTTTGAAAACTACAAGTCTCATGCGTTTTAGTGGTGAAAAAATAATTCAAAAAATCGTTCGGGAAATGAGTTTACTCCCTGGGTACTTTCTTTGTATACTTTTGACTATGCGGGCCGAGTCCGGGGTTTACGGGAAATGGCGGGTTTTCGTTTGCCGGCGATTAAACCACTTTCATTAAGCGTCTCATCAAAAATGAAAACATTTCTGAAAACTACAAGTCTCATGCATTTTAGTGGTGATAAAATAATTTAAAAATTCGTTCGGGAAATGAGTTTACTCACTGGGTACTTTCCTTGTATACTTTTGACTATACGGGCCAAGTCCGGGATTTACGGGAAATCGCGGGTTTTCGTTTGCCGGCGATTAAACTTCTCTTATTCTGCGTCTCATCAAAAATGAAAACATTTTTAAAAACTACAAGTCTCATGGGCTTTAGTGGTGAAATAATAATTTAAATAATCGTTTGGGAAATGAGTTTACTCCCTGGGTACTTTCTTTGTATACATTCGACTATACGGGCCAAGCCCGGGATTTACGGGAAATCGCGGGTTTTCGTTTGCCGGCGATTAAACTTCTTTTATTCAGCGTCTCATCAAAAATGAAAACATTTTTAAAAACTACAAGTCTCATGCGTTTTAGTGGTGAAAAAATAATTTAAAAAATCGTTCAGGAAATGAGTTTACTCCCTGGGTACTTTCTTTGTGTACTTTCGACTATACGGGCCAAGCCGGGATTTACGGGAAATCGCGGGTTTTCGTTTGCCGGCGATTAAACCACTTTCATTAAGCGTCTCATCAAAAATGAAAACATTTCTGAAAACTACAAGTCTCATGCATTTTAGTGGTGAAAAAATAGTTTAAAAATTCGTTCGGGAAATGAGTTTACTCCCTGGGTACTTTCCTTGTATACTTTTGACTATACGGGCCGAGTCCGGGATTTACGGGAAATCGCGGGTTTTCGTTTGCCGGCGATTAAACTTCTCTTACTCTGCGTCTCATCAAAAATGAAAACATTTTTAAAAACTACAAGTCTCATGGGCTTTAGTGGTGAAATAATAATTAAAATAATCGTTTGGGAAATGAGTTTACTCCCTGGGTACTTTCTTTGTATACTTTTGACTATACGGGCCGAGTCCGGGATTTACGGGAAATCGCAGGTTTTCGTTTGCCGGCGATTAAACTTCTTTTATTCAGCGTCTCATCAAAAATGAAAACATTTTTGAAAACTACAAGTCTCATGCGTTTTAGTGGTGAAAAAATAATTTAAAAATCGTTCGGGAAATGAGTTTACACCCTGGGTACTTTCTTTGTATACTTTTGACTATACGGGCCGAGTCCGGGATTTACGGAAAATCGCAGGTTTTCGTTTGCCGGCTATTAAACTTCTTTTATTCAGCGTCTCATCAAAAATGAAAACATTTTTGAAAACTACAAGTCTCATGCGTTTTAGTGGTGAAAAAATAATTTAAAAAATCGTTTTGGAAATGAGTTTACTCACAGGGTACTTTCTTTGTATACATTCGACTATACGTGCCAAGCCCTGGATTTACGGGAAATCGCGGGTTTTCGTTTGCCGGCAATTAAACTGCTTTTATTCAGCGTCTCATCAAAAATGAAAACATTCTTAAAAACTACAAGTCTTATGCGTTTTAGTGGTGAAATAATAATTTAAAAAATCGTTCGGGAAATGAGTTTACTCCCTGGGTACTTTCTTTGTATACTTTTGACAATACGGGCCAAGCCGGGATTTACAGGAAATCGCGGTTTTTCGTTTGCCGGCGATTAAACTTCTTTTATTCAGCGTCTCATCAAAAATGAAAACATTTTTAAAAACTACAAGTCTCATGGGCTTTAGTGGTGAAAAAATAATTTCAAAAATCGTTCTGGAAATGAGTTTACTCACAGGGTACTTTCTTTGTATACATTCGCCTATACGTGCCAAGCCCGGGATTTACGGGAAATCGCGGGTTTTCGTTTGCCGGCGATTAAACTTCTTTTATTCAGTGTCTCATCAAAAATGAAAACATTTTTGAAAACTACAAGTCTCATGCGTTTTAGTGGTGAAAAAAAATTCAAAAAAACGTTCGGGAAATGAGTTTACTCCCTGGGTACTTTCTTTGTATACTTTTGACTATGCGGGCCGAGTCCGGGGTTTACGGGAAATGGCGGGTTTTCGTTTGCCGGCGATTAAACCACTTTCATTAAGCGTCTCATCAAAAATGAAAACATTTCTGAAAACTACAAGTCTCATGCATTTTAGTGGTGAAAAAATAATTTAAAAATTCGTTCGGGAAATGAGTTTACTCACTGGGTACTTTCCTTGTATACTTTTGACTATACGGGCCAAGTCCGGGATTTACGGGAAATCGCGGGTTTTCGTTTGCCGGCGATTAAACTTCTCTTATTCTGCGTCTCATCAAAAATGAAAACATTTTTAAAAACTACAAGTCTCATGGGCTTTAGTGGTGAAATAATAATTTAAATAATCGTTTGGGAAATGAGTTTACTCCTTGGGTACTTTCTTTGTATACATTCGACTATACGGGCCAAGCCCGGGATTTACGGGAAATCGCGGGTTTTCGTTTGCCGGCGATTAAACTTCTTTTATTCAGCGTCTCATCAAAAATGAAAACATTTCTGAAAACTTCAAGTCTCATGCATTTTAGTGGTGAAAAAATAATTTAAAAATTCGTTCGGGAAATGAGTTTACTCACTGGGTACTTTCCTTGTATACTTTTGACTATACGGGCCGAGACCGGGATTTACGGGAAATCGCGGGTTTTCGTTTGCCGGCGATTAAACTTCTTTTATTCAGCGTCTCATCAAAAATGAAAACATTTCTGAAAACTACAAGTCTCATGCATTTTAGTGGTGAAAAAATAATTTAAAAATTCGTTCGGGAAATGAGTTTACTCACTGGGTACTTTCCTTGTATACTTTTGACTATACGGGCCGAGTCCGGGATTTACGGGAAATCGCGGGTTTTCGTTTGCCGGCGATTAAACTTCTCTTATTCTGCGTCTCATCAAAAATGAAAACATTTTTAAAAACTACAAGTCTCATGGGCTTTAGTGGTGAAATAATAATTAAAATAATCGTTTGGGAAATGAGTTTACTCCCTGGGTACTTTCTTTGTATACTTTTGACTATACGGGCCGAGTCCGGGATTTACGGGAAATCGCAGGTTTTCGTTTGCCGGCGATTAAACTTCTTTTATTCAGCGTCTCATCAAAAATGAAAACATTTTTGAAAACTACAAGTCTCATGCGTTTTAGTGGTGAAAAAATAATTTAAAAATTCGTTAGGGAAATGAGTTTACTCACTGGGTACTTTCCTTGTATACTTTTGACTATGCGGGCCGAGACTGGGATTTACGGGAAATCGTTGGTTTTCGTTTGCCGGCGATTAAACTTCTTTTATTCAGCGCCTCATCAAAAATGAAAACATTTGTAAAAACTACAAGTCTCATGAGCTTTAGTGGTAAAATATAAATTTAAAAAATCGTTTGGGAAATGAGTTTACTCCCTGGGTACTTTCTTTGTATACTTTTGACTATACGGTCCGAGTCCGGGATTTACGGGAAATCGCAGGTTTTCGTTTGCCGGCGATTAAACTTCTTTTATTCAGCGTCTCATCAAAAATGAAAACATTTTTGAAAACTACAAGTCTCATGCGTTTTAGTGGTGAAAAAATAATTTAAAAAATCGTTCGAGAAATGAGTTTACACCCTGGGTACTTTCTTTGTATACTTTTGACTATACAGGCCGAGTCCGGGATTTAAGGGAAATCGCAGGTTTTCGTTTGCCGGCGATTAAACTTCTTTTATTCAGCGTCTCATCAAAAATGAAAACATTTTTGAAAACTACAAGTCTCATGCGTTTTAGTGGTGAAAAAATGAATCAAAAAATCGTTCGGGAAATGAGTTTACTCCTTGGGTACTTTCTTTATATACTTTTGACTTTACAGGCCGAGTCCGGGATTTACGGGACATCGCGGGTTTTCGTTTGCCGGCGATTAAACCTCTTTCATTAAGCGTCTCATCAAAAATGAAAACATTTTTAAAAACTACAAGTCTCATGCGTTTTAATGGTGAAAAAAAAATTTAAAAAATCGTTCGGGAAATGAGTTTACTTCCTGGGTACTTTCTTTGTATACATTCGACTATACGGGCCAAGCCCGGGATTTACGGAAAATCGCAGGATTTCGTTTGCCGGCGATTAAACCTCTTTTATTAAGCGTCTCATCAAAAATGAAAACATTTTTAAAAACTACAAGTCTCATGGGCTTTAGTGGTGAAATAATAATTTAAAAAATCGTTCGGGAAATGAGTTTACACCCCGGGTACTTTCTTTGTATACTTTTGACTATACGGGCCGAGTCCGGGATTTACGGGAAATCGCAGGTTTTCGTTTGCCGGCGATTAAACTTCTTTTATTCAGCGTCTCATCAAAAATGAAAACATTTTTGAAAACTACAAGTCTCATGCGTTTTAGTGGTGAAAAAATAATTTAAAAAATCGTTCGGGAAATGAGTTTACTCCCTGGGTACTTTCTTTGTATACTTTTGACTATACGGGCCGAGTGCGGGATTTACGGGAAGTCGCGGGTTTTCGTTTGCCGGCGATTAAACTTCTTTTATTCAGCGTCTAATTAAAAATGAAAATATTTTTAAATACTACAAGTCTCATGGGCTTTAATGGTGAAATAATAATTTAAAAAATCGTTCGGGAAATGAGTTTACTTCCTGGGTACTTTCTTTGTATACATTCGACTATACGGGCCAAGCCCGGGATTTACGGAAAATCGCGGGATTTCGTTTGCCGGCGATTAAACCTCTTTTATTAAGCGTCTCATCAAAAATAAAAACATTTTTAAAAACTACAAGTCTCATGGGCTTTAGTGGTGAAATAATAATTTAAAAAATCGTTCGGGAAATGAGTTTACACCCCGGGTACTTTCTTTGTATACTTTTGACTATACGGGCCGAGTCCGGGATTTACGGGAAATCGCAGGTTTTCGTTTACCGGCGATTAAACTTCTTTTATTCAGCGTCTCATCAAAAATGAAAACATTTTTGAAAACTACAAGTCTCATGCGTTTTAGTGGTGAAAAAATAATTTAAAAAATCGTTCGGGAAATGAGTTTACTCCATGGGTACTTTCTTTGTATACTTTTGACTATACGGGCCGAGTCCGGGATTTACGGGAAGTCGCGGGTTTTCGTTTGCCGGCGATTAAACTTCTTTTATTCAGCATCTCATCAAAAATGAAAATATTTTTAAATACTACAAGTGTCATGGGCTTTAGTGGTGAAATAATAATTTAGAAAATCGTTCGGGAAATGAGTTTACACCCTGGGTACTTTCTTTGTATACTTTTGACTATGCGGGCCGAGTCCGGGGTTTACGGGAAATGGCGGGTTTTCGTTTGCCGGCGATTAAACCACTCTCATTAAGCGTCTCATCAAAAATGAAAACATTTCTGAAAACTACAAGTCTCATGCGTTTTAGTGGTGAAAAAATAATTTAAAAATTCGCTCGGGAAATGAGTTTACTCACTGGGTACTTTCCTTGTATACTTTTGACTATACGGGCCAAGTCCGGGATTTACGGGAAATCGCGGGTTTTCGTTTGCCGGCGATTAAACTTCTTTTATTCAGCGGCTCATCAAAAATGAAAACATTTTTGAAAACTACAAGTCTCAAGCGTTTTAGTGGTGAAACAATAATTTAAAAAATCGTTTTGGAAATGAGTTTACTCACAGGGTACTTTCTTTGTATACATTCGACTATACGGGCCAAGCCCGGGATTTACGGGAAATCGCGGGTTTTCGTTTGCCGGCGATTAAACCACTTTCATTAGGCGTCTCATCAAAAATGAAAACATTTCTGAAAACTACAAGTCTCATGCGTTTTAGTGGTGAAAAAATAATTTAAAAATTCGTTCGGGAAATGAGTTTACTCACTGGGTACTTTCCTTGTATACTTTTGACTATACGGGCCGAGTCCGGGATTTACGGGAAATAGCGGGTTTTCGTTTGCCGGCGATTAAACTTCTTTTATTTAGCGTCTTACCAAAAATGAAAACATTTTTGAAAACTACAAGTCTCAAGCGTTTTAGTGGTGAAAAGATAATTTAAAAAATCGTTTTGGAAATGAGTTTACTCACAGGGTACTTTCTTTGTATACATTCGACTATACGGGCCAAGTCCGGGATTTACGGGAAATCGCGGGTTTTCGTTTGCCGGCGATTAAACTTCTTTTATTCAGCGTCTCATCAAAAATGAAAACATTTTTGAAAACTACAAGTCTCAAGCGTTTTAGTGGTGAAACAATAATTTAAAAAATCGTTTTGGAAATGAGTTTACTCACAGGGTACTTTCTTTGTATACATTCGACTATACGGGCCAAGCCCGGGATTTACGGGAAATCGCGGGTTTTCGTTTGCCGGCGATTAAACCACTTTTATTAGGCGTCTCATCAAAAATGAAAACATTTCTGAAAACTACAAGTCTCATGCGTTTTTGTGGTGAAAAAATAATTTAAAAATTCGTTCGGGAAATGAGTTTACTCACTGGGTACTTTCCTTGTATACTTTTGACTATACGGGCCGAGTCCGGGATTTACGGGAAATAGCGGGTTTTCGTTTGCCGGCGATTAAACTTCTTTTATTTAGCGTCTTACCAAAAATGAAAACATTTTTGAAAACTACAAGTCTCAAGCGTTTTAGTGGTGAAAAGATAATTTAAAAAATCGTTTTGGAAATGAGTTTACTCACAGGGTACTTTCTTTGTATACATTCGACTATACGGGCCAAGCCCGGGATTTACGGGAAATCGCGGGTTTTCGTTTGCCGGCGATTAAACCACTTTCATTAAGCGTCTCCTCAAAAATGAAAACATTTCTGAAAACTACAAGTCTCATGCGTTTTAGTGGTGAAAAAATAATTTAAAAATTCGCTCGGGAAATGAGTTTACTCACTGGGTACTTTCCTTGTATACTTTTGACTATACGGGCCGAGTCCGGGATTTACGGGAAATCGCGGGTTTTCGTTTGCCGGCGATTAAACTTCTTTTATACAGCGTCTCATCAAAAATGAAAACATTTTTGAAAACTACAAGTCTCAAGCGTTTTAGTGGTGAAATAATAATTTAAAAAACCGTTTTGGAAATGAGTTTACTCACAGGGTACTTTCTTTGTATACATTCGACTATACGGGCCGAGTCCGGGATTTACGGGAAATCGCGGGTTTTCGTTTGCCGGCGATTAAACCACTTTCATTAAGCGTCTCATCAAAAATGAAAACATTTCTGAAAACTACAAGTCTCATGCGTTTTAGTGGTGAAAAAATAATTTAAGAATTCGTTCGGAAAATGAGTTTACTCACTGGGTACTTTCCTTGTATACTTTTGACTATACGGGCCGAGTCCGGGATTTACGGGAAATCGCGGGTTTTCGTTTGCCGGCGATTAAACTTCTTTTATTCAGCGTCTCATCAAAAATGAAAACATTTTTAAAAACTACAAGTCTCATGGGCTTTAGTGGTGAAATAATAATTTAAAAAATCGTTTGGGAACTGAGTTTACTCCCTGGGTACTTTCTTTGTATACTTTTGACTATACGGGCCGAGTCCGGGATTTACGGGAAGTCGCAGGTTTTCGTTTGCAGGCGATTAAATTTCTTTTATTCAGCGTCTCATCAAAAATGAAAACATTTTTGAAAACTACAAGTCTCATGCGTTTTAGTGGTGAAAAAATAATTTGAAAAATCGTTCGGGAAATTAGTTTACACCGTGGGTACTCTCTTTGTATACTTTTGACTATACGGGCCGAGTCCGGGATTTACGGGAAATCGCAGGTTTTCCTTTGCCGGCGATTAAACTTCTTTTATTTAGCGTCTCATCAAAAATGAAAATATTTTTGAAAACTACAAGTCTCATGGGCTTTAGTGGTAAAAAAATAATTTAAAAATTCGTTAGGGAAATGAGTTTACTCACTGGGTACTTTCCTTGTATACTTTTGACTATACGGGCCGAGACCGGGATTTACGGGAAATTGCGGGTTTTCGTTTGCCGGCGATTAAACTTCTTTTATTCAGCGTCTCATCAAAAATGAAAACATTTTTAAAAACTACAAGTCTCATGGGCTTTAGTGGTGAAATAATAATTTAAAAAATCGTTTGGGAAATGAGTTTACTCCCTGGGTACTTTCTTTGTATACTTTTGACTATACGGGCCGAGTACGGGATTTACGGGAAATCGCGGGTTTTCGTTTACCGGCGATTAAACTTCTTTTATTCAGCGTCTCATCAAAAACGAAAACATTTTTGAAAACTACAAGTCTCATGCGTTTTAGTGGTGAAAAAATAATTTAAAAAATCGTTCGGGAAATGAGTTTACACCCTGGGTACTTTCCTTGTATACTTTTGACTATACGGGCCGGGTCCGGGATTTACGGGAAATCGCAGGTTTTCGTTAGCCGGCGATTAAACCTCTTTTATTCAGCGTCTCATCAAAAATGAAAATATTTTTGAAAACTACAAGTCTCATGGGCTTTAGTGGTAAAAAAATAATTTAAAAATTCGTTAGGGAAATGAGTTTACTCACTGGGTACTTTCCTTGTATACTTTTGACTATACGGGCCGAGACCGGGATTTACGGGAAATTGCGGGTTTTCGTTTGCCGGCGATTAAACTTCTTTTATTCAGCGTCTCATCAAAAATGAAAACATTTTTAAAAACTACAAGTCTCATGGGCTTTAGTGGTGAAATAATAATTTAAAAAATCGTTTGGGAAATGAGTTTACTCCCTGGGTACTTTCTTTGTATACTTTTGACTATACGGGCCGAGTACGGGATTTACGGGAAATCGCGGGTTTTCGTTTACCGGCGATTAAACTTCTTTTATTCAGCGTCTCATCAAAAACGAAAACATTTTTGAAAACTACAAGTCTCATGCGTTTTAGTGGTGAAAAAATAATTTAAAAAATCGTTCGGGAAATGAGTTTACACCCTGGGTACTTTCCTTGTATACTTTTGACTATACGGGCCGGGTCCGGGATTTACGGGAAATCGCAGGTTTTCGTTAGCCGGCGATTAAACCTCTTTTATTCAGCGTCTCATCAAAAATGAAAATATTTTTGAAAACTACAAGTCTCATGGGCTTTAGTGATAAAAAAATAATTTAAAAATTCGTTAGGGAAATGAGTTTACTCACTGGGTACTTTCCTTGTATACTTTTGACTATACGGGCCGAGACCGGGATTTACGGGAAATTGCGGGTTTTCGTTTGCCGGCGATTAAACTTCTTTTATTCAGCGTCTCATCAAAAATGAAAACATTTTTAAAAACTACAAGTCTCATGGGCTTTAGTGGTGAAATAATAATTTAAAAAATCGTTTGGGAAATGAGTTTACTCCCTGGGTACTTTCTTTGTATACTTTTGACTATACGGGCCGAGTACGGGATTTACGGGAAATCGCGGGTTTTCGTTTACCGGCGATTAAACCTCTTTTATTCAGCGTCTCATCAAAAACGAAAACATTTTTGAAAACTACAAGTCTCATGCGTTTTAGTGGTGAAAAAATAATTTAAAAAATCGTTCGGGAAATGAGTTTACACCCTGGGTACTTTCCTTGTATACTTTTGACTATACGGGCCGGGTCCGGGATTTACGGGAAATCGCAGGTTTTCGTTAGCCGGCGATTAAACCTCTTTTATTCAGCGTCTCATCAAAAATGAAAACATTTGTAAAAACTACAAGTCTCATGCGTTTTAGTGGTGAAAAAGTAATTTTAAAAGTCGTTCGGGAAATGAGTTTACTCCCTGGGTACTTTCTTTGTATACTTTTGACTATACGGGCCAAGCCCGGGATTTGCGGGAAATCGCGGGTTTTCGTTTGCCGGCGATTAAACTTCTTTCATTCAGCGTCTCATCAAAAATGAAAACATTTTTAAAAACTACAAGTCTTATGCGTTTTAGTGGTGAAAAAATAAATTAAAAAATCGTTCTGGAAATGAGTTTACTCCCTGGGTACTTTCTTTGTATACTTTTGACTATACGGGCCGAGTCCGGGATTTACGGGAAATCGCAGGTTTTCGTTTGCCGGCGATTAAACTGCTTTTATTCAGCGTCTCATCAAAAATGAAAACATTCCTGAAAACTACAAGTCTCATGCGCTTTAGTTGTGAAATAATAATTTAAAAAATCGTTTGGGAAATGAGTTTACTCCCTGGGTACTTTCTTTGTATACTTTTGACTATACTGGCCGAGTCCAGGATTTACGGAAAATCGCAGGTTTTCGTTTGCCGGCGATTAAACTTCTTTTATTCAGCGTCTCATCAAAAATGAAAACAAATTTAAAAACTGCAAGTCTCATGCGTTTTAGTGGTGAAAAAGTAATTTAAAAAATCGTTCTGGAAATGAGTTTACTCTCTGGGTACTTTCTTTGTATACTTTTGACTATACGGGCCAAGCCCGGGATTTTCGGGAAATCGCGGGTTTTTGTTTGCTGGCGATTAAACTTCTTTTATTCAGCGTCTCATCAAAAATGAAAACATTTTTGAAAACTACAAGTCTCATGAGTTTTTGTGGTGGAAAAATAATTTAAAAAATCGTTCGGGAAATGAGTTTACTCCCTGGGTATTTTTTTGTATACTTTTGACTATACGGGCCAAGCCGGGATTTACGAGAAATCGCGGGTTTTCGTTTTCCGGCGATTAAACTTCTTTTATTCAGCGTCTCATCAAAAATGAAAACATTTTTGAAAACTACAAGTCTCATGCGTTTTAGTGGTGAAAAAATAATTTAAAAAATCGTTCGGGAAATGAGTTTACTCCCTGGGTACTTTCTTTGTATACTTTTGACTATACGGGCCGAGTCCGGGATTTACGGGAAGTCGCGGGTTTTCGTTTGCCGGCGATTAAACTTCTTTTATTCAGCATCTCATCAAAAATGAAAATATTTTTAAATACTACAAGTGTCATGGGCTTTAGTGGTGAAATAATAATTTAAAAAATCGTTCGGGAAATGAGTTTACACCCTGGGTACTTTTTTGTATACTTTTGACTATGCGGGCCGAGTCCGGGGTTTACGGGAAATGGCGGGTTTTCGTTTGCCGGCGATTAAACTTCTTTTATTTAGCGTGTCACCAAAAATGAAAACATTTTTGAAAACTACAAGTCTCAAGCGTTTTAGTGGTGAAAAGATAATTTAAAAAATCGTTCGGGAAATTAGTTTACACCGTGGGTACTCTCTTTGTATACTTTTGACTATACGGGCCGAGTCCGGGATTTACGAGAAATCGCAGGTTTTCCTTTGCCGGCGATTAAACTTCTTTTATTTAGCGTCTCATCAAAAATGAAAATATTTTTGAAAACTACAAGTCTCATGGGCTTTAGTGGTAAAAAAATAATTTAAAAATTCGTTAGGGAAATGAGTTTACTCACTGGGTACTTTCCTTGTATACTTTTGACTATACGGGCCGAGACCGGGATTTACGGGAAATTGCGGGTTTTCGTTTGCCGGCGATTAAACTTCTTTTATTCAGCGTCTCATCAAAAATGAAAACATTTTTAAAAACTACAAGTCTCATGGGCTTTAGTGGTGAAATAATAATTTTTAAAAAATCGTTTGGGAAATGAGTTTACTCCCTGGGTACTTTCTTTGTATACTTTTGACTATACGGGCCGAGTACGGGATTTACGGGAAATCGCGGGGTTTCGTTTACCGGGGATTAAACTTCTTTTATTCAGCGTCTCATCAAAAACGAAAACATTTTTGAAAACTACAAGTCTCATGCGTTTTAGTGGTGAAAAAATAATTTAAAAAATCGTTCGGGAAATGAGTTTACACCCTGGGTACTTTCCTTGTATACTTTTGACTATACGGGCCGGGTCCGGGATTTACGGGAAATCGCAGGTTTTCGTTAGCCGGCGATTAAACCTCTTTTATTCAGCGTCTCATCAAAAATGAAAACATTTGTAAAAACTACAAGTCTCATGCGTTTTAGTGGTGAAAAAGTAATTTTAAAAGTCGTTCGGGAAATGAGTTTACTCCCTGGGTACTTTTTTGTATACTTTTGACTATACGGGCCAAGCCGGGATTTACGAGAAATCGCGGGTTTTCGTTTTCCGGCGATTAAACTTCTTTTATTCAGCGTCTCATCAAAAATGAAAACATTTTTGAAAACTACAAGTCTCATGCGTTTTAGTGGTGAAAAAATAATTTAAAAAATCGTTCGGGAAATGAGTTTACTCCCTGGGTACTTTCTTTGTATACTTTTGACTATACGGGCCGAGTCCGGGATTTACGGGAAGTCGCGGGTTTTCGTTTGCCGGCGATTAAACTTCTTTTATTCAGCATCTCATCAAAAATGAAAATATTTTTAAATACTACAAGTGTCATGGGCTTTAGTGGTGAAATAATAATTTAAAAAATCGTTCGGGAAATGAGTTTACACCCTGGGCACTTTTTTGTATACTTTTGACTATGCGGGCCGAGTCCGGGGTTTACGGGAAATGGCGGGTTTTCGTTTGCCGGCGATTAAACTTCTTTTATTTAGCGTGTCACCAAAAATGAAAACATTTTTGAAAACTACAAGTCTCAAGCGTTTTAGTGGTGAAAAGATAATTTAAAAAATCGTTTTGGAAATGAGTTTACTCACAGGGTACTTTCTTTGTATACATTCGACTATACGGGCCAAGCCCGGGATTTACGGGAAATCGCGGGTTTTCGTTTGCCGGCGATTAAACCACTTTCATTAAGCGTCTCATCAAAAATGAAAACATTTCTGAAAACTACAAGTCTCATGCGTTTTTGTGGTGAAAAAATAATTTAAAAATTCGCTCGGGAAATGAGTTTACTCTCTGGGTATTTTCCTTGTATACTTTTGACTATACGGGCCGAGTCCGGGATTTTCGAGAAATCTCGGGTTTTCGTTTGCCGGCGATTAAACTTCTTTTATTTAGCGTGTCACCAAAAATGAAAACATTTTTGAAAACTACAAGTCTCAAGCGTTTTAGTGGTGAAAAGATAATTTAAAAAATCGTTTTGGAAATGAGTTTACTCACAGGGTACTTTCTTTGTATACATTCGACTATACGGGCCAAGCCCGGGATTTACGGGAAATCGCGGGTTTTCGTTTGCCGGCGATTAAACCACTTTTATTAAGCGTCTCATCAAAAATGAAAACATTTTTGAAAACTACAAGTCTCATGCGTTTTAGTGGTGAAAAAGTAATTTTAAAAGTCGTTCGGGAAATGAGTTTACTCCCTGGGTACTTTTTTGTATACTTTTGACTATACGGGCCGAGTCCGGGATTTACGGGAAATCGCAGGTTTTCGTTTGCCGGCGATTAAACTGCTTTTATTCAGCGTCTCATCAAAAATGAAAACATTCCTGAAAACTACAAGTCTCATGCGCTTTAGTTGTGAAATAATAATTTAAAAAATCGTTTGGGAAATGAGTTTACTCCCTGGGTACTTTCTTTGTATACTTTTGACTATACTGGCCGAGTCCAGGATTTACGGAAAATCGCAGGTTTTCGTTTGCCGGCGATTAAACTTCTTTTATTCAGCGTCTCATCAAAAATGAAAACAAATTTAAAAACTGCAAGTCTCATGCGTTTTAGTGGTGAAAAAGTAATTTAAAAAATCGTTCTGGAAATGAGTTTACTCTCTGGGTACTTTCTTTGTATACTTTTGACTATACGGGCCAAGCCCGGGATTTTCGGGAAATCGCGGGTTTTTGTTTGCTGGCGATTAAACTTCTTTTATTCAGCGTCTCATCAAAAATGAAAACATTTTTGAAAACTACAAGTCTCATGAGTTTTTGTGGTGGAAAAATAATTTAAAAAATCGTTCGGGAAATGAGTTTACTCCCTGGGTATTTTTTTGTATACTTTTGACTATACGGGCCAAGCCGGGATTTACGAGAAATCGCGGGTTTTCGTTTTCCGGCGATTAAACTTCTTTTATTCAGCGTCTCATCAAAAATGAAAACATTTTTGAAAACTACAAGTCTCATGCGTTTTAGTGGTGAAAAAATAATTTAAAAAATCGTTCGGGAAATGAGTTTACTCCCTGGGTACTTTCTTTGTATACTTTTGACTATACGGGCCGAGTCCGGGATTTACGGGAAGTCGCGGGTTTTCGTTTGCCGGCGATTAAACTTCTTTTATTCAGCATCTCATCAAAAATGAAAATATTTTTAAATACTACAAGTGTCATGGGCTTTAGTGGTGAAATAATAATTTAAAAAATCGTTCGGGAAATGAGTTTACACCCTGGGTACTTTTTTGTATACTTTTGACTATGCGGGCCGAGTCCGGGGTTTACGGGAAATGGCGGGTTTTCGTTTGCCGGCGATTAAACTTCTTTTATTTAGCGTGTCACCAAAAATGAAAACATTTTTGAAAACTACAAGTCTCAAGCGTTTTAGTGGTGAAAAGATAATTTAAAAAATCGTTCGGGAAATTAGTTTACACCGTGGGTACTCTCTTTGTATACTTTTGACTATACGGGCCGAGTCCGGGATTTACGAGAAATCGCAGGTTTTCCTTTGCCGGCGATTAAACTTCTTTTATTTAGCGTCTCATCAAAAATGAAAATATTTTTGAAAACTACAAGTCTCATGGGCTTTAGTGGTAAAAAAATAATTTAAAAATTCGTTAGGGAAATGAGTTTACTCACTGGGTACTTTCCTTGTATACTTTTGACTATACGGGCCGAGACCGGGATTTACGGGAAATTGCGGGTTTTCGTTTGCCGGCGATTAAACTTCTTTTATTCAGCGTCTCATCAAAAATGAAAACATTTTTAAAAACTACAAGTCTCATGGGCTTTAGTGGTGAAATAATAATTTTTAAAAAATCGTTTGGGAAATGAGTTTACTCCCTGGGTACTTTCTTTGTATACTTTTGACTATACGGGCCGAGTACGGGATTTACGGGAAATCGCGGGGTTTCGTTTACCGGGGATTAAACTTCTTTTATTCAGCGTCTCATCAAAAACGAAAACATTTTTGAAAACTACAAGTCTCATGCGTTTTAGTGGTGAAAAAATAATTTAAAAAATCGTTCGGGAAATGAGTTTACACCCTGGGTACTTTCCTTGTATACTTTTGACTATACGGGCCGGGTCCGGGATTTACGGGAAATCGCAGGTTTTCGTTAGCCGGCGATTAAACCTCTTTTATTCAGCGTCTCATCAAAAATGAAAACATTTGTAAAAACTACAAGTCTCATGCGTTTTAGTGGTGAAAAAGTAATTTTAAAAGTCGTTCGGGAAATGAGTTTACTCCCTGGGTACTTTTTTGTATACTTTTGACTATACGGGCCAAGCCGGGATTTACGAGAAATCGCGGGTTTTCGTTTTCCGGCGATTAAACTTCTTTTATTCAGCGTCTCATCAAAAATGAAAACATTTTTGAAAACTACAAGTCTCATGCGTTTTAGTGGTGAAAAAATAATTTAAAAAATCGTTCGGGAAATGAGTTTACTCCCTGGGTACTTTCTTTGTATACTTTTGACTATACGGGCCGAGTCCGGGATTTACGGGAAGTCGCGGGTTTTCGTTTGCCGGCGATTAAACTTCTTTTATTCAGCATCTCATCAAAAATGAAAATATTTTTAAATACTACAAGTGTCATGGGCTTTAGTGGTGAAATAATAATTTAAAAAATCGTTCGGGAAATGAGTTTACACCCTGGGCACTTTTTTGTATACTTTTGACTATGCGGGCCGAGTCCGGGGTTTACGGGAAATGGCGGGTTTTCGTTTGCCGGCGATTAAACTTCTTTTATTTAGCGTGTCACCAAAAATGAAAACATTTTTGAAAACTACAAGTCTCAAGCGTTTTAGTGGTGAAAAGATAATTTAAAAAATCGTTTTGGAAATGAGTTTACTCACAGGGTACTTTCTTTGTATACATTCGACTATACGGGCCAAGCCCGGGATTTACGGGAAATCGCGGGTTTTCGTTTGCCGGCGATTAAACCACTTTCATTAAGCGTCTCATCAAAAATGAAAACATTTCTGAAAACTACAAGTCTCATGCGTTTTTGTGGTGAAAAAATAATTTAAAAATTCGCTCGGGAAATGAGTTTACTCTCTGGGTATTTTCCTTGTATACTTTTGACTATACGGGCCGAGTCCGGGATTTTCGAGAAATCTCGGGTTTTCGTTTGCCGGCGATTAAACTTCTTTTATTTAGCGTGTCACCAAAAATGAAAACATTTTTGAAAACTACAAGTCTCAAGCGTTTTAGTGGTGAAAAGATAATTTAAAAAATCGTTTTGGAAATGAGTTTACTCACAGGGTACTTTCTTTGTATACATTCGACTATACGGGCCAAGCCCGGGATTTACGGGAAATCGCGGGTTTTCGTTTGCCGGCGATTAAACCACTTTTATTAAGCGTCTCATCAAAAATGAAAACATTTTTGAAAACTACAAGTCTCATGCGTTTTAGTGGTGAAAAAGTAATTTTAAAAGTCGTTCGGGAAATGAGTTTACTCCCTGGGTACTTTTTTGTATACTTTTGACTATACGGGCCAAGCCGGGATTTACGAGAAATCGCGGGTTTTCGTTTTCCGGCGATTAAACTTCTTTTATTCAGCGTCTCATCAAAAATGAAAACATTTTTGAAAACTACAAGTCTCATGCGTTTTAGTGGTGAAAAAATAATTTAAAAAATCGTTCGGGAAATGAGTTTACTCCCTGGGTACTTTCTTTGTATACTTTTGACTATACGGGCCGAGTCCGGGATTTACGGGAAGTCGCGGGTTTTCGTTTGCCGGCGATTAAACTTCTTTTATTCAGTATCTCATCAAAAATGAAAATATTTTTAAATACTACAAGTGTCATGGGCTTTAGTGGTGAAATAATAATTTAAAAAATCGTTCGGGAAATGAGTTTACACCCTGGGCACTTTTTTGTATACTTTTGACTATGCGGGCCGAGTCCGGGGTTTACGGGAAATGGCGGGTTTTCGTTTGCCGGCGATTAAACTTCTTTTATTTAGCGTGTCACCAAAAATGAAAACATTTTTGAAAACTACAAGTCTCAAGCGTTTTAGTGGTGAAAAGATAATTTAAAAAATCGTTTTGGAAATGAGTTTACTCACAGGGTACTTTCTTTGTATACATTCGACTATACGGGCCAAGCCCGGGATTTACGGGAAATCGCGGGTTTTCGTTTGCCGGCGATTAAACCACTTTCATTAAGCGTCTCATCAAAAATGAAAACATTTCTGAAAACTACAAGTCTCATGCGTTTTTGTGGTGAAAAAATAATTTAAAAATTCGCTCGGGAAATGAGTTTACTCTCTGGGTATTTTCCTTGTATACTTTTGACTATACGGGCCGAGTCCGGGATTTTCGAGAAATCTCGGGTTTTCGTTTGCCGGCGATTAAACTTCTTTTATACAGCGTCTCATCAAAAATGAAAACATTTTTGAAAACTACAAGTCTCAAGCGTTTTAGTGGTAAAACAATAATTTAAAAAATCGTTTTGGAAATGAGTTTACTCACAGGGTACTTTCTTTGTATACATTCGACTATACGGGCCAAGCCCGGGATTTACGGGAAATCGCGGGTTTTCGTTTGCCGGCGATTAAACCACTTTCATTAAGCGTCTCATCAAAAATGAAAACATTTTTGAAAACTACAAGTCTCATGCGTTTTAGTGGTGAAAAAATAATTTAAAAAATCGTTCGGGAAATGAGTTTACTCCCTGGGTACTTTCTTTGTATACTTTTGACTATACGGGCCGAGTCCGGGATTTACGGGAAGTCGCGGGTTTTCGTTTGCCGGCGATTAAACTTCTTTTATTCAGCATCTCATCAAAAATGAAAATATTTTTAAATACTACAAGTGTCATGGGCTTTAGTGGTGAAATAATAATTTAAAAAATCGTTCGGGAAATGAGTTTACACCCTGGGTACTTTTTTGTATACTTTTGACTATGCGGGCCGAGTCCGGGGTTTACGGGAAATGGCGGGTTTTCGTTTGCCGGCGATTAAACTTCTTTTATTTAGCGTGTCACCAAAAATGAAAACATTTTTGAAAACTACAAGTCTCAAGCGTTTTAGTGGTGAAAAGATAATTTAAAAAATCGTTCGGGAAATTAGTTTACACCGTGGGTACTCTCTTTGTATACTTTTGACTATACGGGCCGAGTCCGGGATTTACGGGAAATCGCAGGTTTTCCTTTGCCGGCGATTAAACTTCTTTTATTTAGCGTCTCATCAAAAATGAAAATATTTTTGAAAACTGCAAGTCTCATGGGCTTTAGTGGTAAAAAAATAATTTAAAAATTCGTTAGGGAAATGAGTTTACTCACTGGGTACTTTCCTTGTATACTTTTGACTATACGGGCCGAGACCGGGATTTACGGGAAATTGCGGGTTTTCGTTTGCCGGCGATTAAACTTCTTTTATTCAGCGTCTCATCAAAAATGAAAACATTTTTAAAAACTACAAGTCTCATGGGCTTTAGTGGTGAAATAATAATTTAAAAAATCGTTTGGGAAAGGAGTTTACTCCCTGGGTACTTTCTTTGTATACTTTTGACTATACGGGCCGAGTACGGGATTTACGGGAAATCGCGGGGTTTCTTTTACCTGCGATTAAACTTCTTTTATTCAGCGTCTCATCAAAAACGAAAACATTTTTGAAAACTACAAGTCTCATGCGTTTTAGTGGTGAAAAAATAATTTAAAAAATCGTTCGGGAAATGAGTTTACACCCTGGGTACTTTCCTTGTATACTTTTGACTATACGGGCCGGGTCCGGGATTTACGGGAAATCGCAGGTTTTCGTTAGCCGGCGATTAAACCTCTTTTATTCAGCGTCTCATCAAAAATGAAAACATTTGTAAAAACTACAAGTCTCATGCGTTTTAGTGGTGAAAAAGTAATTTTAAAAGTCGTTCGGGAAATGAGTTTACTCCCTGGGTACTTTTTTGTATACTTTTGACTATACGGGCCAAGCCGGGATTTACGAGAAATCGCGGGTTTTCGTTTTCCGGCGATTAAACTTCTTTTATTCAGCGTCTCATCAAAAATGAAAACATTTTTGAAAACTACAAGTCTCATGCGTTTTAGTGGTGAAAAAATAATTTAAAAAATCGTTCGGGAAATGAGTTTACTCCCTGGGTACTTTCTTTGTATACTTTTGACTATACGGGCCGAGTCCGGGATTTACGGGAAGTCGCGGGTTTTCGTTTGCCGGCGATTAAACTTCTTTTATTCAGCATCTCATCAAAAATGAAAATATTTTTAAATACTACAAGTGTCATGGGCTTTAGTGGTGAAATAATAATTTAAAAAATCGTTCGGGAAATGAGTTTACACCCTGGGCACTTTTTTGTATACTTTTGACTATGCGGGCCGAGTCCGGGGTTTACGGGAAATGGCGGGTTTTCGTTTGCCGGCGATTAAACTTCTTTTATTTAGCGTGTCACCAAAAATGAAAACATTTTTGAAAACTACAAGTCTCAAGCGTTTTAGTGGTGAAAAGATAATTTAAAAAATCGTTTTGGAAATGAGTTTACTCACAGGGTACTTTCTTTGTATACATTCGACTATACGGGCCAAGCCCGGGATTTACGGGAAATCGCGGGTTTTCGTTTGCCGGCGATTAAACCACTTTCATTAAGCGTCTCATCAAAAATGAAAACATTTCTGAAAACTACAAGTCTCATGCGTTTTTGTGGTGAAAAAATAATTTAAAAATTCGCTCGGGAAATGAGTTTACTCTCTGGGTATTTTCCTTGTATACTTTTGACTATACGGGCCGAGTCCGGGATTTTCGAGAAATCTCGGGTTTTCGTTTGCCGGCGATTAAACTTCTTTTATACAGCGTCTCATCAAAAATGAAAACATTTTTGAAAACTACAAGTCTCAAGCGTTTTAGTGGTAAAACAATAATTTAAAAAATCGTTTTGGAAATGAGTTTACTCACAGGGTACTTTCTTTGTATACATTCGACTATACGGGCCAAGCCCGGGATTTACGGGAAATCGCGGGTTTTCGTTTGCCGGCGATTAAACCACTTTCATTAAGCGTCTCATCAAAAATGAAAACATTTCTGAAAACTACAAGTTTCATGCGTTTTAGTGGTGAAAAAATAATTTAAAAATTCGTTCGGGAAATGAGTTTACTCACTGGGTACTTTCTTTGTATACATTCGACTATACGGGCCGAGTTCGGGATTTACGGGAAATAGCGGGTTTTCGTTTGCCAGCGATTAAACTTCTTTTATTTAGCGTCTTACCAAAAATGAAAACATTTTTGAAAACTAGAAGTCTCATGCGTTTTGGTGGTGAAAAATAATTTAAAAAATCGTTTTGGAAATGAGTTTACTCACAGGGTACTTTCTTTGTATACATTCGACTATACGGGCCAAGCCCGGGATTTACGGGAAATCGCGGGTTTTCGTTTGCCGGCGATTAAACCACTTTCATTAAGCGTCTCATCAAAAATGAAAACATTTCTGAAAACTACAAGTCTCAAGCGTTTTAGTGGTGAAAAGATAATTTAAAAAATCGTTTTGGAAATGAGTTTACTCACAGGGTACTTTCTTTGTATACATTCGACTATACGGGCCAAGCCAGGGATTTACGAAAAATCGCGGGTTTTCGTTTGCCGGCGATTAAACCACTTTCATTAGGCGTCTCATCAAAAATGAAAACATTTCTGAAAACTAGAAATCTCATGCGTTTTGGTGGTGAAAAATAATTTAAAAAATCGTTTTGGAAATGAGTTTACTCACAGGGTACTTTCTTTGTATACATTCGACTATACGGGCCAAGCCCGGGATTTACGGGAAATCGCGGGTTTTCGTTTGCCGGCGATTAAACCACTTTCATTAAGCGTCTCATCAAAAATGAAAACATTTCTGAAAACTACAAGTCTCATGCGTTTTAGTGGTGAAAAAATAATTTAAAAATTCGTTCCGGAAATGAGTTTACTCACTGGGTACTTTCCTTGTATACTTTTGACTATACGGGCCGAGTCCGGGATTTACGGGAAATCGCGGGTTTTCGTTTGCCGGCGATTAAACTTCTTTTATTCAACGTCTCATCTAAAATGAAAACATTTTTAAAAACTACAAGTCTCATGGGCTTTAGTGGTGAAATAATAATTTAAAAAATCGTTTGGGAACTGAGTTTACTCCCTGGGTACTTTCTTTGTATACTTTTGACTATACGGGCCGAGTCCGGGATTTACGGGAAGTCGCAGGTTTTTGTTTGCAGGCGATTAAATTTTTTTTATTCAGCGTCTCATCAAAAATGAAAACATTTTTGAAAACTACAAGTCTCATGCGTTTTAGTGGTGAAAAAATAATTTAAAAAATCGTTCGGGAAATTAGTTTACACCGTGGGTACTCTCTTTGTATACTTTTGACTATACGGGCCGAGTCCGGGATTTACGGGAAATCGCAGGTTTTCCTTTGCCGGCGATTAAACTTCTTTTATTTAGCGTCTCATCAAAAATGAAAATATTTTTGAAAACTACAAGTCTCATGGGCTTTAGTGGTAAAAAAATAATTTAAAAATTCGTTAGGGAAATGAGTTTACTCACTGGGTACTTTCCTTGTATACTTTTGACTATACGGGCCAAGCCCAGGATTTACGGGAAAACGCGGGATTTCGTTTGCCGGCGATTAAACCTCTTTCATTAAGCGTCTCATCAAAAATAAAAACATTTTTGAAAACTACAAGTCTCATGGGTTTTAGTGGTGAAAAAATAATTTAAAAAATCGTTCGGGAAATGAGTTTACTCCCTGGGTACTTTCTTTGTATACTTTTGACTATACTGGCCGAGTCCAGGATTTACGGAAAATCGCAGGTTTTCGTTTGCCGGCGATTAAACTTCTTTTATTCAGCGTCTCATCAAAAATAAAAACATTTTTAAAAACTTCAAGTCTCATGCGTTTTAGTGGTGAAAAAGTAATTTAAAAAATCGTTCTGGAAATGAGTTTACTCTCTGGGTACTTTCTTTGTATACTTTTGACTATACGGGCCAAGCCCGGGATTTACGGGAAATCGCGGGTTTTTGTTTGCCGGCGATTAAACTTCTTTTATTCGGCGTCTCATCAAAAATGAAAACATTTTTGAAAACTACAAGTCTCATGAGTTTTTGTGGTGAAAAAATAATTTAAAAAATCGTTCGGGAAATGAGTTTACTCCCTGGGTACTTTCTTTGTATACTTTTGACTATACGGGCCAAGCCGGGATTTACGAGAAATCGCGGGTTTTCGTTTTCCGGCGATTAAACCTCTTTCATTAAGCGTCTCATCAAAAATGAAAACATTTTTGAAAACTACAAGTCTCATGCGTTTTAGTGGTGAAAAAAAAATTTAAAAAATCGTTTGGGAAATGAGTTTACTCCCTAGGTACTTTCTTTGTATACATTCGACTATACGGGCCAAGCCCAGGATTTACGGAAAAACGCGGGATTTCGTTTGCCGGCGATTAAACTTCTTTCATTAACCGTTTCATCAAAAATAAAAACATTTTTGAAAACTACAAGTCTCATGCGTTTTAGTGGTGAAAAAATCATTTAAAAAATCGTTCGGGAAATGAGTTTACTCCCTGGGTACTTTCTTTGTATACTTTTGACTATACGGGCCGAGTCCGGGATTTACGGGAAATCACGGATTTTCGTTTGCCGGCGATTAAACTTCTTTTATTCAGCGTCCCATCAAATATAAAAGTATTTTTGAAAACTACAAGTCTCATGCGTTTAGTGGTAAAAAAATAATATAAAAAATCGTTCGGGAAATGAGTTTACTCCCTGGGTACTTTCTTTGTATACTTTTGACTATACGGGCCAAGCCCGGGATTTACGGGAAATCGCGGGTTTTCGTTTGCCGGCAATTAAACCTCTTTTATTCAGCGTCTCATCAAAAATGAAAACATTTTTGAAAACTACAAGTCTCGTGCGTTTTAGTGGTGAAAAAATAATTTAAAAAATCGTTCTGGAAAGGAGTTTATTCACAGGGTACTTTCTTTGTATACATTCGACTATACGTGCCAATCCCGGAATTTACGGGAAATTGCGGGTTTTCGTTTGCCGGCGATTAAACTGCTTTTATTTAGCGTCTCATCAAAAATGAAAGCATTCTTGAAAACTACAAGTCTCATGCGTTTTAGTGGTGAAATAATAATTTAAAAAATCGTTTGGGAAATGAGTTTACTCCCTGGGTACTTTCTTTGTATACTTTTGACTATACGGGCCGAGTCCAGGATTTACGGGAAATCGCAGGTTTTCGTTTGCCGGCGATTAAACTTCTTTTATTCAGCGTCTCATCAAAAATGAAAACATTTTTAAAAACTACAAGTCTCATGCGTTTTAGTGGTGAAAAAGTAATTTAAAAAATCGTTCGGGAAATGAGTTTACTCCCTGGGTACTTTCTTTGTATACTTTTGACTATACGGGCCAAGCCGGGATTTACGGGAAATCGCGGGTTTTCGTTTGCCGGCGATTAAACTTCTTTTATTCAGCGTCTCATCAAAAATGAAAACATTTTTAAAAACTACAAGTCTTATGCGTTTTAGTGGTGAAAAAAAAATTTAAAAAATCGTTCGGGAAATGAGTTTACTCCCTAGGTACTTTCTTTGTATACATTCGACTATACGGGCCAAGCCCAGGATTTACGGGAAAACGCGGGATTTCGTTTGCCGGCGATTAAACCTCTTTCATTAAGCGTCTCATCAAAAATAAAAACATTTTTGAAAACTACAAGTCTCATGCGTTTTAGTGGTGAAAAACTAATTTAAAAAATCGTTCGGAAAATGAGTTTACTCCCTGGGTACTTTCTTTGTATACTTTTGACTATACTGGCCGAGTCCAAGATTTACGGAAAATCGCAGGTTTTCGTTTGCCGGCGATTAAACTTCTTTTATTCAGCGTCTCATCAAAAATGAAAACATTTTTAAAAACTACAAGTCTCATGCGTTTTAGTGGTGAAAAAGTAATTTAAAAAATCGTTCTGGAAATGAGTTTACTCTCTGGGTACTTTCTTTGTATACTTTTGACTATACGGGCCAAGCCCGGGATTTACGGGAAATCGCGGGTTTTTGTTTGCCGGCGATTAAACTTCTTTTATTCAGCGTCTCATCAAAAATGAAAACATTTTTGAAAACTACAAGTCTCATGGGTTTTAGTGGTGAAAAAATAATTTAAAAAATCGTTCGGGAAATGAGTTTACTCCCTGGGTACTTTCTTTGTATACTTTTGACTATACTGGCCGAGTCCAGGATTTACGGAAAATCGCAGGTTTTCGTTTGCCGGCGATTAAACTTCTTTTATTCAGCGTCTCATCAAAAATAAAAACATTTTTAAAAACTTCAAGTCTCATGCGTTTTAGTGGTGAAAAAGTAATTTAAAAAATCGTTCTGGAAATGAGTTTACTCTCTGGGTACTTTCTTTGTATACTTTTGACTATACGGGCCAAGCCCGGGATTTACGGGAAATCGCGGGTTTTTGTTTGCCGGCGATTAAACTTCTTTTATTCGGCGTCTCATCAAAAATGAAAACATTTTTGAAAACTACAAGTCTCATGAGTTTTTGTGGTGAAAAAATAATTTAAAAAATCGTTCGGGAAATGAGTTTACTCCCTGGGTACTTTCTTTGTATACTTTTGACTATACGGGCCAAGCCGGGATTTACGAGAAATCGCGGGTTTTCGTTTTCCGGCGATTAAACCTCTTTCATTAAGCGTCTCATCAAAAATGAAAACATTTTTGAAAACTACAAGTCTCATGCGTTTTAGTGGTGAAAAAAAAATTTAAAAAATCGTTCGGGAAATGAGTTTACTTCCTAGGTACTTTCTTTGTATACATTCGACTATACGGGCCAAGCCCAGGATTTACGGAAAAACGCGGGATTTCGTTTGCCGGCGATTAAACTTCTTTCATTAAGCGTTTCATCAAAAATAAAAACATTTTTGAAAACTACAAGTCTCATGCGTTTTAGTGGTGAAAAAATCATTTAAAAAATCGTTCGGGAAATGAGTTTACTCCCTGGGTACTTTCTTTGTATACTTTTGACTATACGGGCCGAGTCCGGGATTTACGGGAAATCACGGATTTTCGTTTGCCGGCGATTAAACTTCTTTTATTCAGCGTCCCATCAAATATAAAAGTATTTTTGAAAACTACAAGTCTCATGCGTTTAGTGGTAAAAAAATAATATAAAAAATCGTTCGGGAAATGAGTTTACTCCCTGGGTACTTTCTTTGTATACTTTTGACTATACGGGCCAAGCCCGGGATTTACGGGAAATCGCGGGTTTTCGTTTGCCGGCAATTAAACCTCTTTTATTCAGCGTCTCATCAAAAATGAAAACATTTTTGAAAACTACAAGTCTCGTGCGTTTTAGTGGTGAAAAAATAATTTAAAAAATCGTTCTGGAAAGGAGTTTATTCACAGGGTACTTTCTTTGTATACATTCGACTATACGTGCCAAGCCCGGAATTTACGGGAAATTGCGGGTTTTCGTTTGCCGGCGATTAAACTGCTTTTATTTAGCGTCTCATCAAAAATGAAAGCATTCTTGAAAACTACAAGTCTCATGCGTTTTAGTGGTGAAATAATAATTTAAAAAATCGTTTGGGAAATGAGTTTACTCCCTGGGTACTTTCTTTGTATACTTTTGACTATACGGGCCGAGTCCAGGATTTACGGGAAATCGCAGGTTTTCGTTTGCCGGCGATTAAACTTCTTTTATTCAGCGTCTCATCAAAAATGAAAACATTTTTAAAAACTACAAGTCTCATGCGTTTTAGTGGTGAAAAAGTAATTTAAAAAATCGTTCGGGAAATGAGTTTACTCCCTGGGTACTTTCTTTGTATACTTTTGACTATACGGGCCAAGCCGGGATTTACGGGAAATCGCGGGTTTTCGTTTGCCGGCGATTAAACTTCTTTTATTCAGCGTCTCATCAAAAATGAAAACATTTTTAAAAACTACAAGTCTTATGCGTTTTAGTGGTGAAAAAAAAATTTAAAAAATCGTTCGGGAAATGAGTTTACTCCCTAGGTACTTTCTTTGTATACATTCGACTATACGGGCCAAGCCCAGGATTTACGGGAAAACGCGGGATTTCGTTTGCCGGCGATTAAACCTCTTTCATTAAGCGTCTCATCAAAAATAAAAACATTTTTGAAAACTACAAGTCTCATGCGTTTTAGTGGTGAAAAACTAATTTAAAAAATCGTTCGGGAAATGAGTTTACTCCCTGGGTACTTTCTTTGTATACTTTTGACTATACTGGCCGAGTCCAAGATTTACGGAAAATCGCAGGTTTTCGTTTGCCGGCGATTAAACTTCTTTTATTCAGCGTCTCATCAAAAATGAAAACATTTTTAAAAACTACAAGTCTCATGCGTTTTAGTGGTGAAAAAGTAATTTAAAAAATCGTTCTGGAAATGAGTTTACTCTCTGGGTACTTTCTTTGTATACTTTTGACTATACGGGCCAAGCCCGGGATTTACGGGAAATCGCGGGTTTTTGTTTGCCGGCGATTAAACTTCTTTTATTCAGCGTCTCATCAAAAATGAAAACATTTTTGAAAACTACAAGTCTCATGAGTTTTTGTGGTGAAAAAATAATTTAAAAAATCGTTCGGGAAATGAGTTTACTCCCTGGGTACTTTCTTTGTATACTTTTGACTATACGGGCCAAGCCGGGATTTACGAGAAATCGCGGGTTTTCGTTTTCCGGCGATTAAACCTCTTTCATTAAGCGTCTCATCAAAAATGAAAACATTTTTGAAAACTACAAGTCTCATGCGTTTTAGTGGTGAAAAAAAATTTAAAAAATCGTTCGGGAAATGAGTTTACTCCCTAGGTACTTTCTTTGTATACATTCGACTATACGGGCCAAGCCCAGGATTTACGGGAAAACGCGGGATTTCGTTTGCCGGCGAATAAACTTCTTTCATTAAGCGTCTCATCAAAAATAAAAACATTTTTGAAAACTACAAGTCTCATGCGTTTTAGTGGTGAAAAAATAATTTAAAAAATCGTTCGGGAAATGAGTTTACTCCCTGGGTACTTTCTTTGTATACTTTTGACTATACTGGCCGAGTCCAGGATTTACGGAAAATCGCAGGTTTTCGTTTGCCGGCGATTAAACTTCTTTTATTCAGCGTCTCATCAAAAATGAAAACATTTTTAAAAACTACAAGTCTCATGCGTTTTAGTGGTGAAAAAGTAATTTAAAAAATCGTTCTTGAAATGAGTTTACTCCCTGGGTACTTTCTTTGTATACTTTTGACTATACGGGCCGAGTCCGGGATTTAGGGAAATTGCAGTTTTTCGTTTGCCGGCGATTAAACTGCTTTTATTCGGCGTCTCATCAAAAATGAAAACATTTTTGAAAACTACAAGTCTCGTGCGTTTTAGTGGTGAAAAAATAATTTAAAAAATCGTTCTGGAAAGGAGTTTATTCACAGGGTACTTTCTTTGTATACATTCGACTATACGGGCCAAGCCCAGGATTTACGGGAAAACGCGGGATTTCGTTTGCCGGCGAATAAACTTCTTTCATTAAGCGTCTCATCAAAAATAAAAACATTTTTGAAAACTACAAGTCTCATGCGTTTTAGTGGTGAAAAAATAATTTAAAAAATCGTTCGGGAAATGAGTTTACTCCCTGGGTACTTTCTTTGTATACTTTTGACTATACTGGCCGAGTCCAGGATTTACGGAAAATCGCAGGTTTTCGTTTGCCGGCGATTAAACTTCTTTTATTCAGCGTCTCATCAAAAATGAAAACATTTTTAAAAACTACAAGTCTCATGCGTTTTAGTGGTGAAAAAGTAATTTAAAAAATCGTTCTTGAAATGAGTTTACTCCCTGGGTACTTTCTTTGTATACTTTTGACTATACGGGCCGAGTCCGGGATTTAGGGAAATTGCAGTTTTTCGTTTGCCGGCGATTAAACTGCTTTTATTCGGCGTCTCATCAAAAATGAAAACATTTTTGAAAACTACAAGTCTCGTGCGTTTTAGTGGTGAAAAAATAATTTAAAAAATCGTTCTGGAAAGGAGTTTATTCACAGGGTACTTTCTTTGTATACATTCGACTATACGTGCCAAGCCCGGAATTTACGGGAAATTGCGGGTTTTCGTTTGCCGGTGATTAAACTGCTTTTATTTAGCGTCTCATCAAAAATGAAAACATTCTTGAAAACTACAAGTCTCATGCGTTTTAGTGGTGAAATAATAATTTAAAAAATCGTTTGGGAAATGAGTTTACTCCCTGGGTACTTTCTTTGTATACTTTTGACTATACGGGCCGAGTCCAGGATTTACGGGAAATCGCAGGTTTTCGTTTGTTGGCGATTAAACTTCTTTTATTCAGCGTCTCATCAAAAATGAAAACATTTTTGAAAACTACAAGTCTCATGAGTTTTTGTGGTGAAAAAATAATTTAAAAAATCGTTCGGGAAATGAGTTTACTCCCTGGGTACTTTCTTTGTATACTTTTGACTATACGGGCCAAGCCGGGATTTACGAGAAATCGCGGGTTTTCGTTTTCCGGCGATTAAACCTCTTTCATTAAGCGTCTCATCAAAAATGAAAACATTTTTGAAAACTACAAGTCTCATGCGTTTTAGTGGTGAAAAAAAAATTTAAAAAATCGTTCGGGAAATGAGTTTACTCCCTAGGTACTTTCTTTGTATACATTCGACTATACGGGCCAAGCCCAGGATTTACGGAAAAACGCGGGATTTCGTTTGCCGGCGATTAAACTTCTTTCATTAAGCGTTTCATCAAAAATAAAAACATTTTTGAAAACTACAAGTCTCATGCGTTTTAGTGGTGAAAAAATCATTTAAAAAATCGTTCGGGAAATGAGTTTACTCCCTGGGTACTTTCTTTGTATACTTTTGACTATACGGGCCGAGTCCGGGATTTACGGGAAATCACGGATTTTCGTTTGCCGGCGATTAAACTTCTTTTATTCAGCGTCCCATCAAATATGAAAGTATTTTTGAAAACTACAAGTCTCATGCGTTTAGTGGTAAAAAAATAATATAAAAAATCGTTCGGGAAATGAGTTTACTCCCTGGGTACTTTCTTTGTATACTTTTGACTATACGGGCCAAGCCCGGGATTTACGGGAAATCGCGGGTTTTCGTTTGCCGGCAATTAAACCTCTTTTATTCAGCGTCTCATCAAAAATGAAAACATTTTTAAAAACTACAAGTCTTATGCGTTTTAGTGGTGAAAAAATAATTTAAAAAATCGTTCTGGAAATGAGTTTACTCCCTGGGTACTTTCTTTGTATACTTTTGACTATACGGGCCGAGTCCGGGATTTAGGGAAATTGCAGGTTTTCGTTTGCCGGCGATTAAACTGCTTTTATTCGGCGTCTCATCAAAAATAAAAACATTTTTGAAAACTACAAGTCTCGTGCGTTTTAGTGGTGAAAAAATAATTTAAAAAATCGTTCTGGAAAGGAGTTTATTCACAGGGTACTTTCTTTGTATACATTCGACTATACGTGCCAAGCCCGGAATTTACGGGAAATTGCGGGTTTTCGTTTGCCGGCGATTAAACTGCTTTTATTTAGCGTCTCATCAAAAATGAAAACATTCTTGAAAACTACAAGTCTCATGCGTTTTAGTGGTGAAATAATAATTTAAAAAATCGTTTGGGAAATGAGTTTACTCCCTGGGTACTTTCTTTGTATACTTTTGACTATACGGGCCGAGTCCAGGATTTACGGGAAATCGCAGGTTTTCGTTTGCCGGCGATTAAACTTCTTTTATTCAGCGTCTCATCAAAAATGAAAACATTTTTAAAAACTACAAGTCTCATGCGTTTTAGTGGTGAAAAAGTAATTTAAAAAATCGTTCGGGAAATGAGTTTACTCCCTGGGTACTTTCTTTGTATACTTTTGACTATACGGGCCAAGCCGGGATTTACGGGAAATCGCGGGTTTTCGTTTGCCGGCGATTAAACTTCTTTTATTCAGCGTCTCATCAAAAATGAAAACATTTTTAAAAACTACAAGTCTTATGCGTTTTAGTGGTGAAAAAAAAATTTAAAAAATCGTTCGGGAAATGAGTTTACTCCCTAGGTACTTTCTTTGTATACATTCGACTATACGGGCCAAGCCCAGGATTTACGGGAAAACGCGGGATTTCGTTTGCCGGCGATTAAACCTCTTTCATTAAGCGTCTCATCAAAAATAAAAACATTTTTGAAAACTACAAGTCTCATGCGTTTTAGTGGTGAAAAACTAATTTAAAAAATCGTTCGGGAAATGAGTTTACTCCCTGGGTACTTTCTTTGTATACTTTTGACTATACTGGCCGAGTCCAAGATTTACGGAAAATCGCAGGTTTTCGTTTGCCGGCGATTAAACTTCTTTTATTCAGCGTCTCATCAAAAATGAAAACATTTTTAAAAACTACAAGTCTCATGCGTTTTAGTGGTGAAAAAGTAATTTAAAAAATCGTTCTGGAAATGAGTTTACTCTCTGGGTACTTTCTTTGTATACTTTTGACTATACGGGCCAAGCCCGGGATTTACGGGAAATCGCGGGTTTTTGTTTGCCGGCGATTAAACTTCTTTTATTCAGCGTCTCATCAAAAATGAAAACATTTTTGAAAACTACAAGTCTCATGAGTTTTTGTGGTGAAAAAATAATTTAAAAAATCGTTCGGGAAATGAGTTTACTCCCTGGGTACTTTCTTTGTATACTTTTGACTATACGGGCCAAGCCGGGATTTACGAGAAATCGCGGGTTTTCGTTTTCCGGCAATTAAACCTCTTTCATTAAGCGTCTCATCAAAAATGAAAACATTTTTGAAAACTACAAGTCTCATGCGTTTTAGTGGTGAAAAAAAAATTTAAAAAATCGTTCGGGAAATGAGTTTACTCCCTAGGTACTTTCTTTGTATACATTCGACTATACGGGCCAAGCCCAGGATTTACGGGAAAACGCGGGATTTCGTTTGCCGGCGAATAAACTTCTTTCATTAAGCGTCTCATCAAAAATAAAAACATTTTTGAAAACTACAAGTCTCATGCGTTTTAGTGGTGAAAAAATAATTTAAAAAATCGTTTGGGAAATGAGTTTACTCCCTGGGTACTTTCTTTGTATACTTTTGACTATACGGGCCGAGTCCAGGATTTACGGGAAATCGC
The DNA here is from genome assembly GCF_029227915.1 of Hydractinia symbiolongicarpus. Taxonomy (NCBI): domain Eukaryota; kingdom Metazoa; phylum Cnidaria; class Hydrozoa; order Anthoathecata; family Hydractiniidae; genus Hydractinia; species Hydractinia symbiolongicarpus. The sequence continues at coordinate 24,697,131 of NC_079888.1, read as the reverse complement.
AGGTTTTCGTTTGCCGGCGATTAAACTTCTTTTATTCAGCGTCTCATCAAAAATGAAAACATTTTTAAAAACTACAAGTCTCATGCGTTTTAGTGGTGAAAAAGTAATTTAAAAAATCGTTCGGGAAATGAGTTTACTCCCTGGGTACTTTCTTTGTATACTTTTGACTATACGGGCCAAGCCGGGATTTACGGGAAATCGCGGGTTTTCGTTTGCCGGCGATTAAACTTCTTTTATTCAGCGTCTCATCAAAAATGAAAACATTTTTAAAAACTACAAGTCTTATGCGTTTTAGTGGTGAAAAAAAAATTTAAAAAATCGTTCGGGAAATAAGTTTACTCCCTAGGTACTTTCTTTGTATACATTCGACTATACGGGCCAAGCCCAGGATTTACGGGAAAACGCGGGATTTCGTTTGACGGCGATTAAACCTCTTTCATTAAGCGTCTCATCAAAAATAAAAACATTTTTGAAAACTACAAGTCTCATGCGTTTTAGTGGTGAAAAACTAATTTAAAAAATCGTTCGGGAAATGAGTTTACTCCCTGGGTACTTTCTTTGTATACTTTTGACTATACTGGCCGAGTCCAAGATTTACGGAAAATTGCAGGTTTTCGTTTGCCGGCGATTAAACTTCTTTTATTCAGCGTCTCATCAAAAATGAAAACATTTTTAAAAACTACAAGTCTCATGCGTTTTAGTGGTGAAAAAGTAATTTAAAAAATCGTTCTGGAAATGAGTTTACTCTCTGGGTACTTTCTTTGTATACTTTTGACTATACGGGCCAAGCCCGGGATTTACGGGAAATCGCGGGTTTTTGTTTGCCGGCGATTAAACTTCTTTTATTCAGCGTCTCATCAAAAATGAAAACATTTTTGAAAACTACAAGTCTCATGAGTTTTTATGGTGAAAAAATAATTTAAAAAATCGTTCGGGAAATGAGTTTACTCCCTGGGTACTTTCTTTGTATACTTTTGACTATACGGGCCAAGCCGGGATTTACGAGAAATCGCGGGTTTTCGTTTTCCGGCGATTAAACCTCTTTCATTAAGCGTCTCATCAAAAATGAAAACATTTTTGAAAACTACAAGTCTCATGCGTTTTAGTGGTGAAAAAAAAATTTAAAAAATCGTTCGGGAAATGAGTTTACTCCCTGGGTACTTTCTTTGTATACTTTTGACTATACTGGCCGAGTCCAAGATTTACGGAAAATCGCAGGTTTTCGTTTGCCGGCGATTAAACTTCTTTTATTCAGCGTCTCATCAAAAATGAAAACATTTTTAAAAACTACAAGTCTCATGCGTTTTAGTGGTGAAAAAGTAATTTAAAAAATCGTTCTGGAAATGAGTTTACTCTCTGGGTACTTTCTTTGTATACTTTTGACTATACGGGCCAAGCCCGGGATTTACGGGAAATCGCGGGTTTTTGTTTGCCGGCGATTAAACTTCTTTTATTCAGCGTCTCATCAAAAATGAAAACATTTTTGAAAACTACAAGTCTCATGAGTTTTTGTGGTGAAAAAATAATTTAAAAAATCGTTCGGGAAATGAGTTTACTCCCTGGGTACTTTCTTTGTATACTTTTGACTATACGGGCCAAGCCGGGATTTACGAGAAATCGCGGGTTTTCGTTTTCCGGCGATTAAACCTCTTTCATTAAGCGTCTCATCAAAAATGAAAACATTTTTGAAAACTACAAGTCTCATGCGTTTTAGTGGTGAAAAAAAAATTTAAAAAATCGTTCGGGAAATGAGTTTACTCCCTAGGTACTTTCTTTGTATACATTCGACTATACGGGCCAAGCCCAGGATTTACGGGAAAACGCGGGATTTCGTTTGCCGGCGAATAAACTTCTTTCATTAAGCGTCTCATCAAAAATAAAAACATTTTTGAAAACTACAAGTCTCATGCGTTTTAGTGGTGAAAAAATAATTTAAAAAATCGTTCGAGAAATGAGTTTACTCCCTGGGTACTTTCTTTGTATACTTTTGACTATACTGGCCGAGTCCAGGATTTACGGAAAATCGCAGGTTTTCGTTTGCCGGCGATTAAACTTCTTTTATTCAGCGTCTCATCAAAAATGAAAACATTTTTAAAAACTACAAGTCTCATGCGTTTTAGTGGTGAAAAAGTAATTTAAAAAATCGTTCTGGAAATGAGTTTACTCCCTGGGTACTTTCTTTGTATACTTTTGACTATACGGGCCGAGTCCGGGATTTAGGGAAATTGCAGGTTTTCGTTTGCCGGCGATTAAACTGCTTTTATTCGGCGTCTCATCAAAAATGAAAACATTTTTGAAAACTACAAGTCTCGTGCGTTTTAGTGGTGAAAAAATAATTTAAAAAATCGTTCTGGAAAGGAGTTTATTCACAGGGTACTTTCTTTGTATACATTCGACTATACGTGCCAAGCCCGGAATTTACGGGAAATTGCGGGTTTTCGTTTGCCGGCGATTAAACTGCTTTTATTTAGCGTCTCATCAAAAATGAAAACATTCTTGAAAACTACAAGTCTCATGCGTTTTAGTGGTGAAATAATAATTTAAAAAATCGTTTGGGAAATGAGTTTACTCCCTGGGTACTTTCTTTGTATACTTTTGACTATACGGGCCGAGTCCAGGATTTACGGGAAATCGCAGGTTTTCGTTTGCCGGCGATTAAACTTCTTTTATTCAGCGTCTCATCAAAAATGAAAACATTTTTAAAAACTACAAGTCTCATGCGTTTTAGTGGTGAAAAAGTAATTTAAAAAATCGTTCGGGAAATGAGTTTACTCCCTGGGTACTTTCTTTGTATACTTTTGACTATACGGGCCAAGCCGGGATTTACGGGAAATCGCGGGTTTTCGTTTGCCGGCGATTAAACTTCTTTTATTCAGCGTCTCATCAAAAATGAAAACATTTTTAAAAACTACAAGTCTTATGCGTTTTAGTGGTGAAAAAAAAATTTAAAAAATCGTTCGGGAAATAAGTTTACTCCCTAGGTACTTTCTTTGTATACATTCGACTATACGGGCCAAGCCCAGGATTTACGGGAAAACGCGGGATTTCGTTTGACGGCGATTAAACCTCTTTCATTAAGCGTCTCATCAAAAATAAAAACATTTTTGAAAACTACAAGTCTCATGCGTTTTAGTGGTGAAAAACTAATTTAAAAAATCGTTCGGGAAATGAGTTTACTCCCTGGGTACTTTCTTTGTATACTTTTGACTATACTGGCCGAGTCCAAGATTTACGGAAAATTGCAGGTTTTCGTTTGCCGGCGATTAAACTTCTTTTATTCAGCGTCTCATCAAAAATGAAAACATTTTTAAAAACTACAAGTCTCATGCGTTTTAGTGGTGAAAAAGTAATTTAAAAAATCGTTCTGGAAATGAGTTTACTCTCTGGGTACTTTCTTTGTATACTTTTGACTATACGGGCCAAGCCCGGGATTTACGGGAAATCGCGGGTTTTTGTTTGCCGGCGATTAAACTTCTTTTATTCAGCGTCTCATCAAAAATGAAAACATTTTTGAAAACTACAAGTCTCATGAGTTTTTGTGGTGAAAAAATAATTTAAAAAATCGTTCGGGAAATGAGTTTACTCCCTGGGTACTTTCTTTGTATACTTTTGACTATACGGGCCAAGCCGGGATTTACGGGAAATCGCGGGTTTTCGTTTGCCGGCGATTAAACTTCTTTTATTCAGCGTCTCATCAAAAATGAAAACATTTTTAAAAACTACAAGTCTTATGCGTTTTAGTGGTGAAAAAAAAATTTAAAAAATCGTTCGGGAAATAAGTTTACTCCCTAGGTACTTTCTTTGTATACATTCGACTATACGGGCCAAGCCCAGGATTTACGGGAAAACGCGGGATTTCGTTTGACGGCGATTAAACCTCTTTCATTAAGCGTCTCATCAAAAATAAAAACATTTTTGAAAACTACAAGTCTCATGCGTTTTAGTGGTGAAAAACTAATTTAAAAAATCGTTCGGGAAATGAGTTTACTCCCTGGGTACTTTCTTTGTATACTTTTGACTATACTGGCCGAGTCCAAGATTTACGGAAAATTGCAGGTTTTCGTTTGCCGGCGATTAAACTTCTTTTATTCAGCGTCTCATCAAAAATGAAAACATTTTTAAAAACTACAAGTCTCATGCGTTTTAGTGGTGAAAAAGTAATTTAAAAAATCGTTCTGGAAATGAGTTTACTCTCTGGGTACTTTCTTTGTATACTTTTGACTATACGGGCCAAGCCCGGGATTTACGGGAAATCGCGGGTTTTTGTTTGCCGGCGATTAAACTTCTTTTATTCAGCGTCTCATCAAAAATGAAAACATTTTTGAAAACTACAAGTCTCATGAGTTTTTGTGGTGAAAAAATAATTTAAAAAATCGTTCGGGAAATGAGTTTACTCCCTGGGTACTTTCTTTGTATACTTTTGACTATACGGGCCAAGCCGGGATTTACGAGAAATCGCGGGTTTTCGTTTTCCGGCGATTAAACCTCTTTCATTAAGCGTCTCATCAAAAATGAAAACATTTTTGAAAACTACAAGTCTCATGCGTTTTAGTGGTGAAAAAAAAATTTAAAAAATCGTTCGGGAAATGAGTTTACTCCCTAGGTACTTTCTTTGTATACATTCGACTATACGGGCCAAGCCCAGGATTTACGGGAAAACGCGGGATTTCGTTTGCCGGCGATTAAACTTCTTTCATTAAGCGTCTCATCAAAAATAAAAACATTTTTGAAAACTACAAGTCTCATGCGTTTTAGTGGTGAAAAAATAATTTAAAAAATCGTTCGGGAAATGAGTTTACTCCCTGGGTACTTTCTTTGTATACTTTTGACTATACGGGCCGAGTCCGGGATTTACGGGAAATCACGGATTTTTGTTTGCCGGCGATTAAACTTCTTTTATTCAGCGTCCCATCAAATATGAAAGTATTTTTGAAAACTACAAGTCTCATGCGTTTTAGTGGTGAAAAAGTAATTTAAAAAATCGTTCTGGAAATGAGTTTACTCTCTGGGTACTTTCTTTGTATACTTTTGACTATACGGGCCAAGCCCGGGATTTACGGGAAATCGCGGGTTTTTGTTTGCCGGCGATTAAACTTCTTTTATTCAGCGTCTCATCAAAAATGAAAACATTTTTGAAAACTACAAGTCTCATGATTTTTTGGGGTGAAAAAATAATTTAAAAAATCGTTCGGGAAATTAGTTTACTCCCTGGGTACTTTCTTTGTATACTTTTGACTATACGGGCCAAGCCGGGATTTACGAGAAATCGCGGGTTTTCGTTTTCCGGCGATTAAACCTCTTTCATTAAGCGTCTCATCAAAAATGAAAACATTTTTGAAAACTACAAGTCTCATGCGTTTTAGTGGTGAAAAAAAAATTTAAAAAATCGTTCGGGAAATGAGTTTACTCACTGGGTACTTTCTTTGTATACTTTTGACTATACGGGCCGAGTCCGGGATTTACGGGAAATCACGGATTTTCGTTTGCCGGCGATTAAACTTCTTTTATTCAGCGTCCCATCAAATATGAAAGTATTTTTGAAAACTACAAGTCTCATGCGTTTAGTGGTAAAAAAATAATATAAAAAATCGTTCGGGAAATGAGTTTACTCCCTGGGTACTTTCTTTGTATACTTTTGACTATACGGGCCAAGCCCGGGATTTACGGGAAATCGCAGGTTTTCGTTTGCCGGCAATTAAACCTCTTTTATTCAGCGTCTCATCAAAAATGAAAACGTTTTTAAAAACTACAAGTCTTATGCGTTTTAGTGGTGAAAAAATAATTTAGAAAATCGTTCTGGAAATGAGTTTACTCCCTGGGTACTTTCTTTGTATACTTTTGACTATACGGGCCGAGTCCGGGATTTAGGGAAATTGCAGGTTTTCGTTTGCCGGCGATTAAACTGCTTTTATTCGGCGTCTCATCAAAAATGAAAACATTTTTGAAAACTACAAGTCTCGTGCGTTTTAGTGGTGAAAAAATAATTTAAAAAATCGTTCTGGAAAGGAGTTTATTCACAGGGTACTTTCTTTGTATACATTCGACTATACGTGCCAAGCCCGGAATTTACGGGAAATTGCGGGTTTTCGTTTGCCGGCGATTAAACTGCTTTTATTTAGCGTCTCATCAAAAATGAAAACATTTTTGAAAACTACAAGTCTCATGCGTTTTAGTGGTGAAATAATAATTTAAAAAATCGTTTGGGAAATGAGTTTACTCCCTGGGTACTTTCTTTGTATACTTTTGACTATACGGGCCGAGTCCAGGATTTACGGGAAATCGCAGGTTTTCGTTTGCCGGCGATTAAACTTCTTTTATTCAGCCTCTCATCAAAAATGAAAACATTTTTAAAAACTACAAGTCTCATGCGTTTTAGTGGTGAAAAAGTAATTTAAAAAATCGTTCGGGAAATGAAATTACTCCCTGGGTACTTTCTTTGTATACTTTTGACTATACGAGCCAAGCCGGGATTTACGGGAAATCGCGGGTTTTCGTTTGCCGGCGATTAAACTTCTTTTATTCAGCGTCTCATCAAAAATGAAAACATTTTTAAAAACTACAAGTCTTATGCGTTTTAGTGGTGAAAAAAAAATTTAAAAAATCGTTCGGGAAATGAGTTTACTCCATAGGTACTTTCTTTGTATACATTCGACTATACGGGCCAAGCCCAGGATTTACGGGAAAACGCGGGATTTCGTTTGCCGGCGATTAAACCTCTTTCATTAAGCGTCTCATCAAAAATAAAAACATTTTTGAAAACTACAAGTCTCATGCGTTTTAGTGGTGAAAAACTAATTTAAAAAATCGTTCGGGAAATGAGTTTACTCACTGGGTACTTTCTTTGTATACTTTTGACTATACGGGCCGAGTCCGGGATTTACGGGAAATCACGGATTTTCGTTTGCCGGCGATTAAACTTCTTTTATTCAGCGTCCCATCAAATATGAAAGTATTTTTGAAAACTACAAGTCTCATGCGTTTAGTGGTAAAAAAATAATATAAAAAATCGTTCGGGAAATGAGTTTACTCCCTGGGTACTTTCTTTGTATACTTTTGACTATACGGGCCAAGCCCGGGATTTACGGGAAATCGCAGGTTTTCGTTTGCCG